>NC_079412.1:15455513-15470513 GCF_026213295.1 Gadus chalcogrammus
GTATTACTTTGCGTTACTATGAGGAAATATTCCATTTTTATTTTAATTTGCAAAAATCGAGAATCGATGATTGGTTTTACAAAGGGAATTATTATAGGGATATTTCTACTGCCAATAGTGTTTAATTATTTTGCTTTATGAATATTTTACTATCATTGTTACAAAAAGTTTGTTCCATCATTGGATAACATGATTTTCCCTCATATTTTTTTTTTTATAATTTGTTCTATTATGAATGCATCAAACTATGTTTAAAACAATTTGTTTCATCTTATTTTTATATCCTTAAAAGTAGCAATAAATAATAACCATAGAAGATTCGCTTGTGTTGTTTGTTATGTTTCACTTAAATCAAACGAGTTCTTTAAATCATCAAAGATTTTGTTTGTTAACATCCTATTAAACATGAGTTTGGCTTAGGGTAAATTTGTTTAACCAAAATCATTAGATAAGACACAAATATTGACCTACATCGAGTATTAAAGCTACTAACTCTCAATGAACAGACATATTCCAACCATATCTAATATAGAAATAGACAAACAGAAAAAAATGATATGTACATTTGATGTTAGAGATTATTTACAACATTAAAGGGTCACCTGTTCTTTAAAGGTGCGGTATGCGGGATTAAGTGGCATCTAGTGGTGAGGTTGAGGATTGCAACTAATTGCAATTAATTGTACTATACTGGAATCTGGCTTGACTTAGTTTTGACTCATGGCAGTCCAGCATGACTGGGATTTGCAACGCCATCACAACCAAACTAACTTGAAGGTATGTCTTTGGCTTGATTGAACACACACTTTCATATTACAGCCTACTGAAAAAGATCGGTCTTGTTTACACATTTGACAATGTTTAACACATATTTTCCCAAGTGCCACATGATGTCCTTGATTTTAGTTTTAGGAATGAACTAATAATAAAAAATCTAGGCATTGATGCGTCTCAGTCACAAGAGTACAGTTATTGTATTTTCATAGGTCTCTAGTCCTAAAATTGGACAGAAACTTCTCGCTCAGACCAGCAGGCAAGGCTTACATCACTGCAGCCTGCTTAGAGGCTGGTCGGGTGCACTCTGGAGATGGTCTATCTCTGGCACAATTAAACTGGGAATGAAAACGTGAATCGGCGTGGCATGGTTTGATGAAGCCAAAATGGCCAATGGAAAAGGGCCATAACTGATACATCTATAACATAGGTTTTACTCTTCACCGGGGCTTTGATTTGCTTGCAGTTACTATGGGCTGGATTCAGACACACACAAATTTACAAGCTGCGTACGGGAATCGCACATATACTTTCATGAA
The DNA here is from genome assembly GCF_026213295.1 of Gadus chalcogrammus. NCBI lineage: Eukaryota > Metazoa > Chordata > Actinopteri > Gadiformes > Gadidae > Gadus > Gadus chalcogrammus. Next base: position 15,456,827 of record NC_079412.1, read on the forward strand.
TGCATGCACACACACACAGACACACATACACACACCCACATACAACCCCCCCTCCCCCCTCACACACACACATACACACACACACACACACACACACACACACACACACACACACACACACACACACACACACACACACACACACACACAAAGACACACACACACAGACACACACTGTGAACATGTGCACACACTACTCACACATGACAACTCCATCCCTCGTTCAAACAAATAACAGAAAGGCCCACATGCATGCCTTGTGGCCCTGTTGCCATAGAGACGAGTGTTTGGGAGCTGGTGCTAGTTGAGGGCTCTGTGAATGAACCCTGTGTTCAGGAAGTCTCTGGCAATGACATCAGCGCAGGGGGTGGGGGGAGTGCAGCACGTGGGCTTCTCTTGCTGAGCGACTTTCACCCCCGACTCCTACGGATATATGCCACGGTGACTCACGTGCCCTTTAGCAAGGCACTAAGTGGCGTAATGAGTTCATAGACTGTATAGGGATTTCTTGCTCGCCATCGGAAGAAGAAGAAACTAAGTGATCTTTTAACATGCTTGGTATTTCATTCTGCTCATCACTTTGATATTTGCATCGCGGAGACGCTTCAGAGGGTCGACCTCGTAATGCTGTCACCATGGCATCATGCTGAAATATCATCCGCGTGTCGGTTCAACAACCCTGAACTGTAAGAGAGTAAAATGCCACTTAAATGATAGGCCTAAGAAATGGTATTCAGAAACAGTGAGGGGATGTTCACACGTTCAAGTGTCACACTTGTCTAACTTGAGTCGAGGTTCCTCAACAGAGACATTTCGCGAGAACATTAGTCAGTAGTAAATGTAGAAAATGCACGGATAGAGACATTTGGACATGCCAAATGAACTAACGCATACACACTCACATACAGACAGGCAGGCAAACTGTCTGTCTGCCAAACTGACCGACTGGCAGACAGACAAACAAGCATTCAAACAGAGACAGTCAGACAGACAGATGGACAGACAGGCAGACAGACAGACATACTGACGGACATACAGACATGCATACACATACACGCACACACCCACACACACACACACACAGACACACACACACACACACACACACACACACACACACACACACACACACACACACACACACACACACACACACACACACACACACACACACACACACACACACACACACACACACACACACACACACACACACATACACATATAAATACTGAACATAAAGCAACATATTAAAAACAACATTTCTAAATGAATACTAGCAGTGAAGTATATATTTGGGTAGGGTTGCTATTTCATATTATTCTATTTTACTTTTTTATTATTAATATTTATTTTATAACATTTGGATTTTGTTAGTGTGCTATTTGTATCGGTCTCTTGGGTAAAATAAAATCCAAGAAAATCCATCTGAGACACATTTCCCATTCTGGGAAGAGAACTTTTTGTTTGCCTTTGACCGCTCATTGAAAGCAGAGACTACTGCTGCTGTGTGGCATGTCTTTTTCATTCATTATACTATAGCGACAACTAGCGTTCCAAGCGGGTATAGGGCCAAGTGCAACCACAGGTTTAGTTATACTGTAGGTGGCGACATAAACCGGTGCTCCACGAACAGGGCGAACGAGGAGATATTTTCGCCCACTTTCACCAGATTCGCCGAATGTAAAAGCATTTAATTGCCATGTTAACTTAAGATGTACCAGGAACTTATGGATGTAAATCCACTTATGATTGAAAAAGATAAAATAAACAAGATTAAGTAGTCAAGCTACTGTCCTTTATTTTATGCAACCCAACAAACATAGATTATGGAGTCTCTTCTATGGTACCGACGCATTTAATTCAAGGGACCCATGCTTCATATATTGGGTCTGCGAGTAGCCTACCCAAATTACGCTAGCCTATATTACTATAAGGCCTGAATTGTATAAGCTATATATAGGCGGTCAATTGCTACATTGAACACTGCTAGTCTACTGATCCACATTGGTTCGACCAGGAAAATGGCTGTTTCTTAGCACTATTTATAAGACCTCCATATTTTATCAGAGGTGATAGGGCAAGAGCTTTGAAGTGCATCAGTCGCTCATTAAATCAGATGGAATAACAAGTTCCCACTGTATCTATAGCTTCCGCCCACTACTTCACTCAGTAGTTCCATAACATAGCGTTTGGCGTCATGACATAGACTACACAATTCATCGCCACCACAGAGCTCGACTCAATACACAAGGCAGCCTACATCAACGGGTCAACTGTTGACAATGGAATGATAACTGTGACTGAGAACCAATTTGATATTTAGAAGGGAAATGTGTGACATATTATTGTAATTATCATTATTAGTATAGTATTATTATAAACAATCATTAAGATGACATATTAATGGTTGTTTATAATAATACTAATGATACTAAGAACAATAATATGTATAGTAATTGATGGTGTGAAAAATATCTAATATCTTGAATGGTTACCCAATACAGGTTATCTGTGCCTGCCTTTGTGTGCATGTGGGGTCCATGCTGGCATGGACCTGGGCAGCTCTGTCACCTTGTCGGTGGTGATCAGGGCAGTGGCAGGCAGCTGCAGGGTTTGGGCCTTGAGTACATCCAGTCTGTCCCATTAGAAAGACTAGTTGCTTTCTAGAATTTCACACTTATATGCACACAAACACACACACACACACACACACACACACACACACACACACACACACACACCACAACACACACACACACACACACACACACACACACACACACACACACACACACACACACACACAAACACTCTCTCACATGAGCAGAATCTAAATGATAGTGTTGGTATGGGAAATAATTCATAGGCTACATTCAAAATCAATCAGTGTCAGTGCCACCAACAGTGTGCCTTAAAGTCATCATGAATTCATCAGATAATCATGAAAAGATTTCAATAACAATAATGGGTCACCCATAACATCCTTTAAAGCTAGTATGGATGGGCTAGCTTGAGTCAAAACCACTAATAAGAAAAAACAAATCACACATCCCTGCAAGCAACTCCCCCAAAACACCTGACTAGCCTTCTGGTTTAGAAATATGTCTGCCAAGAGCTAAATCTCGCTAATAGCTCTGGGTCTTCCCAGAGATACACGCTCTGGGTCTGACGACCCTGGTGGAGGACTGCGGTCATGCCCAATGAATGCACGGGCAGAGTGCACACAGGTAGCTCGGCAGGTAGGTAGACAATCGAATGACTTACTTGGACCGAATAAATTAATCTGACTGGGTTATTACAGGCCTGTGTTGCTTAGAGATGTTTCATATGGTGATGGTTATGTAACATCCAACCCTTTCTTGGAAATAACACAGAATGTCCCTTAATGAGTGAGGACGCAGTGAAGTCAAACACCAATCAATGTGATATGATTGATAATCTAACTATATTCCAAATACATACGTAATTGGTATTAATGCAAACAGAAAATTATAAGCATGCAATAATAATATACAACTCTTAGTATAATTGTTTTAATTATGTTGTCTTTTATATTCCATTTTATATGAATCCCTCTGGATTCTTTTTTTCACATGTACATGTGTCTGTAGGCGGGATCTCCATGTGTCAGAGGCATGTGTCTCTGATGGCATGTGTCTGTCATCATGCCAAGGTACAATCCACACCTTCACGACAGCCAATGGCCCCGTCCGGACAGACATCGGAAGCCACAGTCATTCCCATTTGCTATTATAATTACCTCTCAAATGCTTCCTTCAGACATTTATAAAATGGTTATTTTATCTGAGTTTCTATTCGTACCCCTGGTTCGTTTAGCCTAGGCCGCACAGTTGGGCCTTAAAGTCCCACAGAGCTTGCACAGAGCTTGAGGTGATGCAGAAAATCTTTTGAAAATAGTAGTTGTGTGAATGGGTTGGTCTCCTTTGGCTAACGTTTCAGCATCTTTCGCCTAATGATACGCGGGTCGGCCCTGTGCCATATAACTGCAGCGATGGCTCTGAGCAGAACAACTATGGTAGTAAGGTGTATGACCATTTATTTCCAATACTGCCTTCAGATAAACACAGAAAATAATTGCCACAGCATTAACATCACTGCAAAAAGAATCAACGGTAAAGGCGTAGTCGGCCAACTTCATTGCACATTATGCAGAACGAGGCAGCGCCTTAATGAGCCGTTCACCGTCAGGTAGGGAGCTGCTATTTTGCCCCGAGATAATCAAAGACATTATGGTCAGCGTGCTCCAACATACCTTACCTACGCTCCTTGTGCATGTGTGTGTGTGTGTGTGTGTGTGTGTGTGTGTGTGTGTGTGTGTGTGTGTGTGTGTGTGTGTGTGTGTGTGTGTGTTTGTTTGTATGTGTGCGTGCATGTGTGTGTGTGTGTGTGTTAACATTTGGGTTTTTTCGTGTGTGCATTTGTATGCATCTAGGATTTTAATGAATGTGCCTGTTACTGATAAGTCATTCAACTAGAGTTTTAACAGTGACCAATGGCGATATGTATATTAAGCCCTCTGTCTAACTGCAATGAACTGCAATTGCCTTAACATTGAAGAATATACACATCAAAAAACACTTCTTACAGTAAACCAAAGTTGTGATCAACTCAATGGAGCTATATGGACTGTCTGGACAACATCATACGTGTACCACCTCAATCTCTCTTACACTGTCGCGCAACAATATGGTATCCATAGTAACTGATTAAAAACTTTAAACAAAATATATTAATAGCTTCTTCAAAGTCCCCAAATCTTTAAATAGGTATGTATTTGTCACAATCAAAATTGCTCTCACAATTTGGAATTGAACCTTAAATAATGATTCAGTTAAAACATTATGCGTCATGGATATTAGAAAAGGGACATTAATATTATGGACTATGAAACATTGCATTGTTCAAGCGATAGAAATGTGTAATCGGTCCATTTGTTTGGTTACACAGAGCGTTAGGATGCATTGAGTTCATGGCGTTGGTACCCTCCAGCTCCTCTGGGCTCGTGGCCATCATGGCAGCCCAGTTGGGATTCCCCCCAGGGCAGATGGTTCGTCACACTATCAACAGGCATTGACATTCCTTAATGGAAACATTGAAAATAATTTAAAATTATGATTCAATTCTAAATGTGATGGCATGAGTCAGGTGGATGAAGGGGCTTGAATTATATTTGTACACTTTACATCATTTTGTTAAAATGCTTTAAATTTGATTCCCATTTCGTATGGTATTCAGAAAAAAGGTCAATGCTACAGCCATTGACTGAGATACCACCGTGAAGAAACAGAAACACACCTTCATCTATGCCGTCCGCAGAAGAAAATGTCAAGCGCACTCAGACCACATTTTGTGTGCCATGACATGCTCTAACAACGTTGTCGCTGAATACTAAAACAGAACCTCATCCGAAATAAACTCACTTTCCTATTGGACAATGACCTTTGCACCTCATGTGAGCCACCCATTACGCTCTCTTTAAGAAGAAGAAGTCTCAATTGTCTTGACTTTCGTAGCAATCAATCCGAACCCTAACCCTTAACAATGTCCTCGGCAATGAATTTGATTTTTTTGGTTTATCGTAAAGCTATCAATCCCCAGGCCACATGGCTCGCAGGACTAAAGGGCAGATTGGCAGATATAGAAACTACAACCTATCACAGTAGCACAGCAGTATAGCAATTGGAAAATGGTTTTATTCCTACAGTGCACCGCATGCATACTCTAATAATAGCAGGCAGGAGATAAGAGGTCACTGGGGTCAAACCGGAACATGCAATCACTAAAGAGGAGGCATCAAGGAGTAGATGAGCCACTTGCCCGCAGCAACACAAAAAATAATAACATAGCGATGATGAATACGAAAACATCACCTCACACTTGCTGCAACCTCTCCCTGATTAAAAACCTGTGCTTGCTTTTGAATGGCCGTGTGCCATTTCAACCGCTGGAACAGGGATGTGTGAAATCTCTACCACAGAAGACATGATATCCTTTACTTCATGCCAATTATTTCCTTCTCTTTCAAAGTGTATCTTCATAAAGTGTATCGTCTGGTGTGACCTTTCCTCACAGCACAACCATACAAGTTTTCTAGTCAATGCATCATGAACACATAATATACCTCTTTAAAGGTCCTCCAGGTAAGATGTTGTAGTTGTGAAGAGAACAGAAAAGAGCATGGGAACTGGATTTTGACATTTGACAGCCCAAATAAGGAACTGAGGGAATAAGACAGACCAAATAAGGAACTGACAGATGGCCTTGGCATTTCAACTAAATTACCCTCAAATTGATAGCTCTTCAATCTTACCTTTAACTAATGTAAGGAAGACAATGATCTTTATTGTCATTTTAATGAAGATTTATTCGCATTCATGTGTGTGTGTGTGTGTGTGTGTGTGTGTGTGTGTGTGTGTGTGTGTGTGTGTGTGTGTGTGTGTGTGTGTGTGTGTGGTGGTGTGTGTGTGTGTGTGTGTGTGTGTGTGTGTGATGTGTGAGAGAGAGAGAGAGAGAGAGAGAGAGAGAGAGAGAGAGAAAGAGAGAGAGAGAGAGACCACAAATGGTCACATTACAAGCGTTCGGTCAAAGGATAGACACCATTATACAGTAATTTAGACACGTTGTGATGGTTTAGGTTTTTGTATATACCTTTGTATATCCTCCTGAAGTCATTATAATTATATTTAGCAATAAAATTGAAAAAAATAAATAAACACTAACACGAAACTAACCAATCATTTCAAACATTAGTGTGTGTGCAGATTAAACCCATCCATTCATGTTGTACATCAGACAAATGCCTACATGAGTCTGTGTGTTGTCTTCTTCTTTGTGAGCTGTGGTTGGCATGTAATGGGAGGGAGGTCCTATTGATCTGTCATGTGCAGCATGGATAGAGTGGCCGCCACTGTCCTTATCCACACAAGGACAGCCTCGCCCCTTCCTCTCTCTGACAACGACACGGAGGAAATTAACCTAAAAGGAAACCAGGAGGAAATAACCTAGGAAGCAATTTAACCTGCCAAGAGCAACCTGATAAATAAAGACAGATAGGCCATGAGCCTCTTACACCCACACACACACATACACACATACACACACACACACAAACACATTACACACAGGTCCAACCACCAACAAAACAGAGAAGAATGAAAGCAAGTGAACAAAACTAATTGCTCTTGAAGAGAAGGACATTTCAGGTTTACCCGAAGTGGTCAAACGGATGTATGTTAGTACACATTCTTAATCTTAAGATTAAGTGTGAAACGTCAAGCACTTTTTCATCCAATGACCATCCAATGACAATCCAATGACCATCCAATGACGTTGAATGACGACTCAATGCCTGATGCTTCCCTTTCAGTCAAGGGCTTGTAGAAGAAGCAATATTCAATCTTCTATTTTAGAATTTATACTTTGTATTCCTCTATTATTGACATAGAATACAATTGAATTAGCATTGGAATTACAAATACATGAAGTGATTCTTGGGATTTTCCTATTCAGAGTTTATGGCCCATTGTATTTAAAATACAATACAGCACAAACATTGGTAGTTGGCAAAACACTGCATTCCCAGAGAGCCTTTTAGCTCAACAGGATACTGTTAAATTGTTATGTAGCACACAGCTACTTTGAAAGGGTAGTTTGTCAGGATGTTTCACACCACAGATGGAGCTCAAATCCTGCCAAAAGTTGTCCCTGAGCTACTTCTGCAAACACACAAAAATCATCAAGTCATCACCGAGAGTTGTCATATTCAACAACATGCCATGCTAATCGTACTGCAGGGGAAAATGCTGCATATGAAGGAAGAATGCAGTCAAGGACAAATGGAAGTCCAACTCAATCTGCATTCCATTAGGATCCCACATTACAAAACATAACATTTTTATATAGAAGGGGGAGTCCTCCACATAGTCAGTGTAATGGTGTAAGAAGCTAGTTATAATATGTGAACAAGGGATGTCTAAACATACACTGTGTTCCTTGACCCTTCAGCTGTCAAAAATAGGCTGGGGTCAAAGCCTCTTCCTACGCAGTCCCTCACTGTCGTACATCATGCTCCATCTCTCTCTGTCTCCATCTCTCTTGCTGTCTCTCTCTCTCTCTGTCTCCATCTCTCTCGCTGTCTCTCTCTCTCTCTGTCTCCGTCTCTCCCGCTGTCTCTCTCTCTTTCTCTCTGTCGCTGTCTCTCTATCTCTTTGTCTCTATCTCTTTCTCTCTGTAATTTGTTGTCTCTCTCTCTCTCTCTAGCTCTATCTCTCTCACTGTCTCTCTTTCTGTCTCTGACGCTGTCTCTCTCTCTCTCTGTCTCAATCTCTCTCTCTCTGTCTGTCTCTTTGTCTCTGTATCTCTATCTCTCCCTGTCCCTTCCTCTCTCTCTCTCTCTCTCTCTCTCTCTCTCTCTCTCTCTCTCTCTCTCTCTCTCTCTCTCTCTCTCTCTTCTCTCTCTCTCTCAATCTCCTCTCTCTCGTTTCTCTGTCTCTTGTCTCTCTGTCTCTCTGTCTTCTCTCTCTTCTCTCTCTCTCTTCTCTCTTCTCTCCTCTCTCTCTCTCTCTCTCTCTCTCTCTCTCTCTCTGTCTCTCTCTGTCTCTCTGTGTCTCTCTCTGTCTCTCTCTTTCTCTCCCTCCCTCTCTTTCTCTCCCTCCCTCTCCTTCACTCAGCGGTAGTGCCAGAGATATTTTTGATACAGTGTTTCCTCCTGAATAATTTCATCATAAACTCAAGGGCTACTGTGTGGGATCCAACCATATTTTAAAAAGAAGTTGAAGGTAATGTCTGTTTATTTCCTCCTGCCAATGGCCTTGGCAACCACACATCCTTCGGAATTTGTCAAAAACAAGAAATAACAAGTTATCCCTCCCAAGCAAGCAGCTGTTGAGGCAGGCATGCTGTAATTCCACAGCTCAACTTCAGTTTAAATTGGAATCTGAACCAGTCACTTCAGCTCCAGGCCACTGCTTGAGTCTTCCCATCACCTTTGGGCTTGACTGTAGAGGGGTCACGTTGAATTGCATTCGACACAACATTTGCCATTTGGCTATTATCATACAATGACAGGAGCCGAATAAATGTATTACATCCTTTCAATTAGATTATTCCAGCTGGTTGCCTCTGTACCTTTTATGAGACAGCTATATTTAACACTCAGCTGCCCCTGACAACGCCTCTTCCTGCCAGATCAGTGCTACTTTACCTCCATAGGTTGCTGATGAGAAAATGTGTTTGTTTGATCTCTTGTGTGCTGCCTACACTCAATCACTGAATGCCTGGGTAGGAGGCTTTGTAATGTTTGTCACAATTATGAGACCCCTTGATGTGGTTAACATTTACCAATGTTAATTGCTGTCATAAATGCATCCGTTTAGGATGGGTTAGAAAATGCATAAGTAGAATACAAATAGCTAAAAAGAAAGCACAAGAATAACCACAATCACTTTGATTGTGATTTGGATGGTAGGAAAAATAATGCATTCAATGAAATGTAGTTATTTTTTCTTTATCCTGGTTCATATGTCCTTTTCATGTCAGCTTGAGCATGAATGACGATGAATATATGGCCTCTGCCAGATCAATAAAACATAAGAGTCCATTTGATGGGATTCAATCTAAGAACCATAATACGGAACGGAAGGACGGAAAGTAGCTTACTGTGGTACATAGAACCACAACCACACCATGATTTTATCCAATGTGAAATGGTATAATGAGGATTACCCCCTAAGAGCTTGCATTTTCAGAACAACTTAGCATGAGGAAATACCTATTAGTTCAAGCGGAGAAACCAATCAGGAACTAATCAGTTTGAATCAATATCACTTACCGCATTTCCGTTACTTACATGATCAAATCCTTGCTTAATCTGCTCGCCTTGAACATACATATGATATGTAGATTATATGATATTAAAGATATTTTGGTTTAACTGCTGCTACTGCTACTACTTAATATTCATATGATATTATGAATGTATAAATAATAGGGGTATGGCCTATTAATTAATCACAAGTATATACATCTGCCAACAATCTCCGATTTCACTTATGCTGATCATTTTTCAGGTTTCTAGTCGATTGGTACAGATCAGAATTGACGTGATCTGTACCAGTGGCCATTCTCAAAACAATTCGTACAAATAGCAAAAAACCATGGATTTCATGAGCAAAGACAGTCTCTTGCTTAAAATATTAGCTTCGTTCCAAATTAAATATCCTGTCAATGAACATGTCAGTGCCAGCACAATGACAAGTCCCTTTGTCACTGAGTACGGATAAGGACAGTCAATTGCTTAGTCATGTTTGTCCAATATAACAGTGTACTCTGGAGGGAGTTTGAATGTAAAACTATGGCTAAGTTTTGAAGACATTATTGTAAATTGTAAGTTACACCCTTTAGCGTATGTGGGAAGATTGATTGCAGAGACCGGACAGATTCACATTTACGCTTTGACTGTTTGTACTGTAAATTGTTGACACACATGTCATTGCTAGAAGGATACATGGGAAATCTCCTTAGGTAAAACTGTACATGCTTGCTGTTGAATACAGTGCAGTCTTTATACCTCCTGACGTTCCGGTCTGTGGGCCACAAATTTCATTCTCACGCAGCCTCACTCCTCTTCCTCTTCTTCTCTCTGGCTGTTGAACCTGCCCAATTCGTTGTCCTTCCATTGTCAAACAATGTAACATTGTGTTGTGCTCCAGCTATATACTTGCCAGTTCATGGTTCAGGAGATGCACCTTTGAGCTATTTCAGTAAACTGGTTGATCGTTGATTCATCTTACACTTCACACATTTCCCTTCTTCAGAGAAAGTCAAGATTCACTTGGTAGCAATTTACCAATTCAGGACCAATTTAGAAAAAATGTCTAATTGAAATGTATAGAAATATGCTTGACATATTATGACAACTTGTTCAACCATTTTGCATGTAAAGACTTATGCAATGAACTAATGCCTAAATGTTGTGGGGGTGAGACTATTCAGTAGAGACCCATTACAATTCATTTTGATCAACATGACATAAGCAATTGATAATGTAGGAAAGAGCAGAGAATTGTACATAATCAGTTATCTGAATGTAACTAAGCATCTGCAACTTGTTCAAAGAAATGAGAAACTGCTTTTTTGATGTGCACAAGATACACAATGATGTGAACATTGAACAGGTCGTTTTGAGAATTTCAATTCTGATCTGAGAAATTCACCAAAGCGACTGAGAAAAACTGTAAGAATCAACAAGTGGCCCTTCAAGGATTGCAACTCTCTGCTTGAACATGCTATTCCATCATCACCACAAATTATCTATTAATATATTCCATTAACAAAACCTATACTAACCAACCCCATGGTATTTCTAAAGAAACGTTTTTACAAATTTTAAGAAAAAAAACAACTATATTCCTGTAAACAAAAATGTATCCCGTTATGCCGTCAATACTGCTGGTCGAGGGCTAGTCCTGGAGATTGGTGAACATTTCATTCCAACGGCTCCCACAACATGTACGATAATACCGCGGGGAAATGAATAATGGGTGAGGGGGCACCAGAGCTATTTCTGAAACGTTGGCAACTTCAATAGTAAGGCATGAAGGTTGGTTGTAAACAACGTCTTTACCACATATTGGGACTGGCGTGTGCTTTCAGGATTTAATTATCTTAACCCTTTGGTCAGCTCAGCAAACAAATGAAACATAGCATTCCTCTGGCCTCCTGCAGCCCTTGTCCAGAGCGTTCTCCCTCCTCCTGGCCAGCTTTCATTCCCATAGATCAATAGGTCGAATAGGAAGGGACTAGGTCTGTGAGATTAAAACGTTATACTAAGGTGAGTTACGTATTGCTACTTGACATCCAGGCCTATTCAAGTTTTTAGTTTAAAGGTATCCAGTTTAGGGTTGCTGACCTCCTTGTCTGAATTGCACTTTTTTTTTTACTTAAATTCTGATGTTTTGAGGACGATTATAGTGACGTAGACACTTAAGACCACTCTTCAGCTATATAATTATGATCCTTATTATCATTACAGTAAAGAACCACACAAAATTAGGATTACGTCCATCTGAAGAGGGCCACTATGTGCTAGGTGGTGGTTACCATGGAATCCTCGCATAGATTTCTCCCCAAAGCAACTTCTGATGTCAGAGATTGGAGCTGTGCTGATGTGAAGGGGTGGGGGGGAGGGAGAGAGTTCAGAGAGGGAGAGAGAGAGAGGGTGGGGAGAGGGAGAGAGAGAGAGAGAGAGAGAGAGAGAGAGAGAGAGGAGAGAGAGAGAGAGAGAGAGAGAGAGGAGGAGAAGAGAGAGAAGAGAGAGGAGATAGAGAGAGAAGAGAGAGAGAGAGAGAGAGAGAGAGAGAGAGAGAGAGAGGGAGAGAGAGAGATTGGAAAGGAAAGGAAAGGGGCGGGGGAGAGACGGCAGCCTGTTGAACGCATGTGATCATCAAATAAGCTCCCCGAACCCATCTACAAACTGAACTGAGGCAGCGATAGCAGGAGAAACGGTTCATATGTGTTCCCCGTTTGTTCGCATCTCAGAGCCATCCGTATTTTCCAACTAACCACGCTTTCCTGCAGAGATCTTCCGCAACAGGGACCCGAGGTGCACAGTGAGTATTCCGCTTGATCGCCTGTCATTTAGATCACTACAGGGTTGTGATTGTGATTCCGCTGTGATTGTGTGACACGTGGAACCGCAATATATCTCGCATGGTATGTGACTAAAGTTCATGCAAATAGTATTATTGAGTGCAGTGTGAAGATGAATTTGAGATCACCTATCAAATCCTTGTTATTGCACCCAAATGCTTAATTTTTGTTAAATTAATATGCTAATCCTCAATTGCATTTATTTTTTTGCGTGAATCTGTTTTTTTTCAAACGGTTGAGTACACTTAAAGAGAGCAGATGTCGTTTATCAATTAATATATAAACAATATTCAACAGATGCTTGAATGGTAACATTTTTTCAAATACGGAGGGCCATTACAGTGTATAATTTCCCACCATCAACAAATGACTGGTCACTTGACTTATTGTTTTAGCTGTGACGTTAAAGACACAGCCTCGCAGAGTTAATGTACTGTAAATCCCCACATGATCTTTAGTTGGTGATTAGAGGTCATTAATGATAAGATGGAATGTAACATGCAAGATTGGGTAAGCGGGCCATGCATAATACATCGGTCTAAAATTATGTTTATGAATCAACCATGGGGATAATACAAGGAATACAATGAATACATCCCATGATACAAGAATTGTATTCCATACTGTCTTTTTGCAAGCGTCTCTGCATGCAAGCCTCTATGCAAGCATCTCTGAAAGCCTCTTTGATGAGTTATTGTTATGTTTCATAGATCAGCTTGTCTCCTTCCTTCACAGCATTGTGATTATAATTGACTTATTGGCCTCCCATCCTTAGTGGCAGTGTTGTTAACTTAGTGGGGGCAGAAAGAAAAAGGTGGTATCCTGACATTTATTGAAAATGGAGGAGAACAGGTTTACTCCAGACACTCCAGAGCATAAGAAACAAAGGGTTTCTGAGGCATTATCGTATGGCATGGCTGTAAGAGTCAATTAAACTGGTTTACGGATTTGTTTTGAAAATAACCAGTAATAGTAGTTTGAAAATGTTTCAAAACTCTGTTGTTTACATCTGAAT
>NC_079412.1:15475513-15655513 GCF_026213295.1 Gadus chalcogrammus
GCCTTCCCGAACACAGAATTCACGGGGATTCATGCAGAATGCCCTGACATTAATTCCGCCCCCTAAATCACTGTTATTGATTTAATTAGTTTGGACAGAGGCCAACATGGCCCACACAACACTTTGTTGTTCTATTCCTTCTTGACGCATTTACATTGTTATTTCTCTCTCTCTCTCTCTCTCTCTCTCTCTCTCTCTCTCTCTCTCTCTCTCTCTCTCTCTCTCTCTCTCTCTCTGTCTCTCTCTCTCTCTCTCTCTCTCTCTCTCTCTCTCTCTCTCTCTCTCTCTCTCTCTCTCTCTCTCTCTCTCTCTCTCTCTCCCTCTATCCCTGTCTTCTTGTGTGTGGTGGTATTTGGTTGCTATGGTGTTACCGAGGCAAGTAAGTCATTTTTATCCATCTGAGAAATGATGCTGTATTATTTAAATGTTGTTGGAAACAGCCAACAGTTTGAAAAGGAACACTTGTCAAAATTAATTCTAATTACACAAACACCACAAAGGAAACTAGAAGGAAAATTAATAACATGGAGACATAAAGAAAGGAGTGTTTACATGCCTTCAATTCATGCGGTTTCCTATACATTTTTTGAATTTGTGACTGATATTACACATTCATCACCAATTTCAAGCCATACACATAGTTGATATTTATGATGTTTATGTTTGAAAGGGATGTATCTGGATAGACTAGATAGACTGTATTATTAGTGTTGGCTTCTACCCGGTAAAAGCTTTTAGGAATATAATAATCTATACAAAGACCAAAAGAATGGTTAAAATGTATTTTAGTTTGCTCTAAGATAAATAAGCTGAATAGTAAAACATTGAGAGCCATAAGGGACCTGGCCATATAATCAATAACAATGAATATTGTTTCCCTTCCTTTGTCTTGGGCGGAAAACACATCTAAGTGCACATCATTATTCTTCCAGTGTGTGGTATTATATAAGCGGCCATGTTCATGTTACCTGCCTCAAATGGAAGCTACAAATGTAATTTAAAACGGTCCATACATATGAACACGTTATCAAAATGAAATGTAATGTCAATAATAGTTTGAACTGTGTGCGATCTGTGTGTGACATCATGTTTTTAAAATCCCATTTTAACCATTTTAAATCTCAAATCTAAATTTGCTATAACTTGCCTCACAACAACATTGCACGATTATTCAGTGGAAGGTATATATAAAAGTATATCTTTTAGTATATTAACTGCTATTCTATGATCTAAATATAAGAAGTTAAGACGTGGGGATGTGTTTCTCCTCTCTGGTCCTATCGTAGGCTGCCCCAGGCTAGGCCACGCCGGCATACAGCTCTTCGCGGGGGATGTGAGTGGCGTCCCGGGATAGGAGAGAGAGGAGGAGGAGGAGGAGGAGGAGGAGGAGGAGGAGGGGGAGGAGGAGGAGGAGGAGGAGGAGGAGGGAGAGGAGGAGGAGGAGGAGGAGGAGGAGGAGGGAGAGGAGGAGGAGGGGAGCCAACATGGCCCTCCTGGCGGGCGACGGCTCCGACTACGACTACAGCGCCCTGAGCTGTGACTCCGACACCTCGCTCAACCTCCCGCCGCCCCAGGAGACCGAGGCCCTCAAGGGGGCCTTCTACAAGCGGGCCCAGCTGGCCCCGGAGCCCACCGGCGGCCGCGGGGGGGCGGACGCCGCCCCGCCGACGGCGGCCAGCGCCCGGCGCCGGCCCTACGCCGTGGTCAACGTGGGCGGCGTGCGCTACCAGCTGCCCTGGAGCACCCTGGAGGACTTCCCGCTGTCCCGCCTGGGCCGGCTGCACCTGTGCCGCAGCTTCGACGAGATCATGCGCGTGTGCGACGACTACGACGTGGCGCGCAACGAGTTCTTCTTCGACCGCAGCCCCTGCGCCTTCCGCACCATCCTCACCTTCCTGCGCGCCGGCAAGCTGCGCTCGCTGCGGGAGATGTGCGCGCTCTCCTTCCGCGAGGAGCTCCTCTACTGGGGGCTCCCCGAGGAGAGCATGGAGTGGTGCTGCCGCCGCCGCCTGCTGCAGCGGGTGGAGGAGTGCGAGGAGCTGGAGCGGGCGGAGGACGAGGACCTGATGGAGGACATGATGGAGACGGAGAGCGGCGGCGGGGGCCGGGCCGGGGGGGGGTCCGGCGGCGAGGAGGGCGGGGAGGGGGCCACGCGGACGAGCCGCTGCATGGCGAGGCTGCGGGACATGGTGGAGAGGCCGCAGTCGGGCCTGCCGGGGAAGATCTTCGCCTGCCTGTCGGTGCTGTTCGTCACCATCACCGCCGTCAACCTGTCCGTCAGCACCATGCCCGCCATGCGGGAGGAGGAGGAGGCGGTGAGTACCGGCGCCGCGGGCTGTTGGAGCCGATCCAGGTCTAATTCTGCTTGGATTATTTGCAGCCTCTTTGGTACGTTGTTATTTTCTGATTGCGAGGCACAGCCTGCCAAACGACGGTCACACGTCGGAGTGCTCGGTTTGATCAGCATGTGATCAGGTCATCGTTTAGAGGACGACCACGGGGACAAGGTACAAGATGTGTCCACCATAAATGGTGATTATGTTTATTGATGAATTATTATACTATACTATTATAATTGAGGCTCGGGAGCGTGACAATCCCATGTTGTATGCCTTGCAAGGCATTGTCCTTGCCTTGCCTTGCCTATAACAACAGGGATGTTACTAACATCAGCGTCCATATTCCAGGTCCCTTTTTTTAGGTTTTTAAATAGTATTTTATTAAATTTAATACGATTGATGATAAACCCCTAATAATTCCTGACCACGTGGGGGGCGTAGAAAATCGCGAGCAGAACTCCTGTGACCTCATCTCTGCCCCGACGGGAGACAGGCTCAGCTCATCATCATTAGGTCCACCATCTTAGAGAACAACATCCAAATAAGCCCAGTGAGAAGGAGCCATCTGGTAGTGTAGCGTCATTTCACTGACTCTAAACGCCTGCCTCGTGTCACCTCATCGGACATGCACATTGGAAATCTTGAAAGTTGATTTATGAAGGAAAAGTAAAATGGAGGGCAAGCAATAATTACTTTCTAAAATGATATTTCATTGGCTTTGTTCTTAAGCAGATCAGATGCTTGTAATTAAGTCTAACAAAGTTTCCTGTCCCCTTTCGTCATGCGAAATAAAATAAAACACCAATGAATAATTCAGGGCTCACACAGACTTGTTAGAAAAAACCTGATGTGTGTGTGTATCTGCATGAGGGCGTTTGTGTGGATGCCGTGCGTAGGGTGTGTGTGTGGTTTTGTGCATGTGCGGGGGGGATCTCCATCTTTACTCCTCATTATGTTGATTCAGCTTCCAATAGTTAAGCTGAGATTCAATGATGGGCTATTAGGTTGTGTGAGGAGATCTCACTGTGTATTCATTCTCACACAACGCCTGACTGAGTCTCATGAAAAGAATATGACACTTTAATTAACATTGCTACTCAGGTGATTGTAGCATCTCCCATGGTTTAGCGCCTGTGTGTGTGTGTGTGTGTGTGTGTGTGTGTGTGTGTGTGTGTGTGTGTGTGCGTGTGCGTGTGCGTGTGCGTGTGCGTGTGCGTGTGCGTGTGTGTGTGTCTTAATTATCAGGGTATTTTCTATTTGGTGGTTGTGTGATATGGTTTTCTCCTCCACTTGTTGCTATTTATATTGCAATGGCGCCCTCTGGTGGCTACAGTAAATGTTCCGCACATAGCATCAGCGATGCCTTTTAAATCTCCCCCATTTGTATTCTTCCTCCCTCCGTAGGGAACGTGTTCCCAGATGTGCTACAACATCTTCATCGTGGAGACGGTGTGCGTGGCGTGGTTCTCCCTGGAGTTCACCCTGCGCTTCATCCAGGACCGCAGCAAGCTGGCCTTCCTGCGGCGGCCGCTGAACCTCATCGACGTGATGGCCATCCTGCCCTACTACATCACCCTGGTGGTGGACAGCACCTCCACCTTGGAGAAGCGGCCCGGCTCGGGCAGCAGCTACCTGGACAAGGTGGGCCTGGTTCTGCGCGTGCTGCGGGCCCTCCGCATCCTGTACGTCATGCGCCTGGCCCGCCACTCCCTGGGCCTGCAGACGCTGGGGCTCACGGCGCGGCGCTGCACGCGCGAGTTCGGCCTGCTGCTGCTCTTCCTGTGCGTGGCCATCGCCCTCTTCTCCCCGCTGCTCTACCTGATCGAGAACGAGATGGCCTCGGCGCGGGAGTTCAGCAGCATCCCGGCCACCTACTGGTGGGCCGTCATCACCATGACCACGGTGGGCTACGGCGACATGGTGCCGCGCTCCATCCCCGGCCAGGTGGTGGCGCTGAGCAGCATCCTGAGCGGCATCCTGCTCATGGCCTTCCCCGTGACCTCCATCTTCCACACCTTCTCCCGCTCCTACGTGGAGCTGAAGCAGGAGCAGCAGCGGCTGCTGCAGCGCCGGACGCACTTCCTGCTGCGGAGCCGCATGGCCGGCATGGGCAGCAGCGATCTGTCCCTGGACAGCCTCTTCCCCGGGGGCGCCGCCGAGCGCCCGGGCAGGCTCTGAGGGGGGGCAGGGAGGAGAGGGACTGAGGTCTCTGAGAGGGGCAGGGGGACTGAGGAGAGGGACTGAGGTCTCTGAGGGGGGCAGGGGGACTGAGGTCTCTGAGGGGGGCAGGGGGACTGAGGTCTCTGAGGGGGGCAGGGGGACTGAGGTCTCTGAGGGGGGCAGGGGGACTGAGGTCTCTGAGGGGGGCAGGGGGACTGAGGTCTCTGAGGGGGGCAGGGGGACTGAGGAGAGGGACTGAGGTCTCTGAGGGGGGCAGGGGGACTGAGGTCTCTGAGGGGGGCAGAGGGACTGAGGAGAGGGACTGAGGTCTCTGAGGGGGGCAGGGGGACTGAGGAGAGGGACTGAGGTCTCTGAGGGGGGCAGGGGGACTGAGGAGAGGGACTGAGGTCTCTGAGGGGGGCAGGGGGACTGAGGAGAGGGACTGAGGCTGTGTGCAAACTACTGCATTGGGCTCCTATTGCCGCAGTGTGTGTGCTCAAACTAGTCCAACCCCCCCTTACCCATCAGATGTACTGCTGCCTGCATTCAGAAAAATACCTCATCAATGATTGCGTCTCATCGCACCGCGACCCGCGTCATTGAACAAACCCAAGCCCCCACATCGCAGTGCCTGTGTTGTATTGTACTCTGCTGTGTTCCTAGCCCGGCGCAAACATGCTAGCTCAATTTGGTTTTAAGGAGCAAAGAGACGGAGGAGAAAATAGGGGAAGAGAGTAGGAGAGAGGGCTGGCGGTTGGGAAGACGGATCAATGAACCAATGAACAAAGGGTAGCGATGATTGTGGGCTAGAGGGGAAGGGAGGGGGGGGGTTGTAGACAACAGAAAGCATCTTAAGGGCAGACCATACAAAATACTTTCCATTGGTTGGAGCCACACAGCACTTGGGGTCAGGCAGATAGGGTGTGTGTGATGATAATGACAGGACTGAGTTGCCGAGCTCTTCACTGCTGAAACCTTTCAGCTCTTGTTTTGTCATTTTGTGTGTTCACTAAGTTCACTAATGCATATTTTAAGTTGGATATATGTTGCAATATTATAACACTCATTTGTATAGTCATTATTTGTGTATTCATCTCTAAGAATAACACACATAATATATGTGGTCTTAAATAAATATATGTAATTAAAACTGATTATAAGCATAGTCCAGCTCATAACTAACAACAAAGTGTTTTAGTTGATGTTTCCTTTACCATTTTGAATTAACATGACCGTTGAGTATGATATTTATATTAAAGTACTTTTTTTTCCCGAACTGTTTGTATTTTCTGTCTTTTAAAGATAAAACTTCTCTTCCAACCTGAAATAAGACTGGATTTTGGTACAATACACTATCCGTATTAACGTTTTGAAAGTTTTGCTTTCAAAAAGAGTGTCTGTGTTTTCCTACCTTGTACAACACTCCTGGGTTTGCAATTTAAATATATTTCCGGTTTTTTAAACATTCCTTTTGTCCTGTGATTTATCTTACAAGGCCCGTACGAAAGCGTTTGCTTGATTTTCTTACCAACCAATAGAGGGCAGCAATGTGTTCAATAAAAGAGAATTGCCATTGAGACCCAAATGAAAAAGCATAATAACAAAAAACATGTTACATTTATCCTGGATAATTAAAAATATATTCTAATATATTAAACTAGTAGCCCAAGTGAATCATTCAGTCAAATGTGACGTTATAGGTGTCAAGTGTTTAATTATCAAATATTTTCTTTATGCATATACTTTTCTACAATTGTAGGATTAGCATTTAAGTATGGTCAAGTAGGTTCTAATTCATTTCTAATAATTGGACATGTATTCAGCAATTGCAAATTAATTTCATATTAGATTGACATGGAGTCTGCCAATTGTTCCCAGAGTATTGGACGTTTTATAGATAAATCTGGAGCAAATAAATGTCAACCTATCAGAGAACAGTAGCCCTCCCGCTTCCTCATCTCGTGCCCCCACCCACTTTATTCACCACCAGTGTTTGGATCCTGGATGTTTCCCTGTTCGCAATTGGACCAACTTTTGTATGCCTACCGGTCTGTTTGAATGAAAGCAAGAGTATATATTGTCGTTATCGGAGAGATTTTTGACCAGTTATGAAGTAGCCTAACGTTGTGTTTAAACACTTGAGATCAATGTTTGTGGCAGTTCTTACAGCTGTTGCGCATTGACAGCCTTCACCGTCATGACGTCAAGAAGCCCCTAGTTCAGAATGGGATCCCTCGCCTCACCAGCCAGACCCTATAGCCTTGGATCGGACACTTTGCCTCAATAGCCCGACCCCAGTCCTGAATGTGATCCTTCACCTCACTAGCCTAGCCCAAGTCTTGAATGGGATTTCTCTCCTCACCAGCCACTGCCAGTCCCTATAGACCTGGATGGGATCCCTCACCTCACTAGCCCTCTCCTAGCCCTGAATGGGATCCCTCACCTCACTAGCCCGCCCCGAGCCCTGAATGGGATCTCTCTCCTCACCAGCCAGCCCCTAGTCCTGGGTGGGATCTCTCGCATCACTAGCCCGCCCCTAGCCCTGAATGGGATCCCTCACCTCACTAGCCCGCCCCTAGCCCTGAACGGGATCCCTCACCTCACTAGCCCTCCCCTAGCCCTGAATGGGATCCCTCACCTCACTAGCCCGCCCCTAGCCCTGAACGGGATCCCTCACCTCACTAGCCCGCCCCTAGCCCTGAATGGGATATCTCGCCACCACCACCGCTCTGGCATCGACTCGCTGCTGCTGTGTAAGCATCGACAATCATTCGCAGTCTGAAAGCAACGTTTTGATTTTGCTCTCCTCGAACAGTTCCCCTCATGGTTTGACGTCAATCTTCCGGCGGCTGGCCATTGGAAAAACAATTCCGTAGCGTCTCCCGATAACCTTCGGTAAGTGAGTTATTTTCTTAGGAACACCTTTTAAATTCTGATATTCTATATGTTCAGGAGCTCGAGGCTAATTAAAATGCACTATGTATTTCATAATAATTATTTGAATAGTGTTGGTACACCACATAATTTAACTTAAGGGTGTATAGTTGTATTGTAGCGAAGCTTTTTCCCCCCCATCATAACAGCACTCGATTTTGGCTGCGCACCATGTTCGTGTTTGGGGCAAGCTCCGCTCTGAATTGCCGAGACGCCGCTGTCTGGGAACAGATAACGTATAGGCCTGCGCGATACTTGTGTCAACTCTTTGCATGTTTTAAGCGATCTGGTTTTGTAGCCTCTAATTCTCTCGTCGGACAATGTCTACACCTGTAGTCATGTAGGCGTATTTTATGACCATTGAGCCTGTCTTATGGAAAATGCCCTGCCTTTCCCCAAAACATGGGCTGTGTCATATGCACAGGATTAGTTTCCCACTGAAGTCTCCAACTTGACTACCAAGCAAAATGTGTCCTAACCGCGAAGTAACAGACAATGACGTCTTACAGCATAGATAGACTTGAAATCATTTTCGATTCTCGATTGTATCTTACTTCTTGTAACTTCCCTGTTGTCGAAAAGTTCGGTGAATACCAAACACACACACACACACACACGCACACACTCAATCTGTTGAAGCCGTTCAAGCTCAGAAATGTCAAATAAGAATATATTTGAAGTTGTTTCTAAATGTCCTTTCATAAATTCCTTAATGCGATTTCGAATCACTGCAGCATTCCAGTGTGTAAATAATCCTCTACAGCTGATAGTATGGCCTTGTTTTGTGTTTTGGTCATGCTCCTGGGAGAATTATGATGTTTGGCACTAGTGGAGTACAACTGTATTTTATTTGCTAAAATAAATGTCCATATTGGGCCAAGCAAGTATGTGCCAGTTTTAAGCAGTCCAGGTCAGGCATGACTTTGATCTAAAAAATGTTAACAAGAATTATCCTCCTGTTCAAAGCACCCCTATTCTTAGATTATTCTTAACAAAGACGGCCAATGTTTGGCGTCAGACCGTGTCCCACCCTGTCAACTATACAGTAGACATGTCATGACGGGTTTAACTGGAGAGTGTGCCCCAATGGCTCACCAGCTGTAGTCTCCACCGGAGAGCCAATCAGCCAGGGAGAACGTGTTGTGTCAAAGTGGTACTAGGTGGTTCCATTGTGATGCTGTCTAATGTCCAGACGTCAGGCTTCATGGACTAGTGTGTGGGGGGGGGGGGGGGGGGGGGGGCTTGCCGTGGCTGGTGCAGGGTGGTGCAGCGGGGGCCTGGAAGTGGCTCCTGGGGTCCGTGCTGACATTCCTGTTGATTGGCAACATGGCCCAATGGACGGGAGCGCTTTTGTTCTCACTTACGCTGGAGGGTTCTGCCTGCCTGCCTGCGAGGTCTGTCTGTCTGACTGCCTGTCTGACTGTCTCTCAGGGTGATACGTGGGCTCTTGGCGTCAATGAGCCGCTTGTTTCCTGGGGCCCGTCGCCTATCCGGCCCTCTTTTTGTTTTTAAAGGCAAGTTTGTTTCCTTTTTCAACATGGTCTTTGTGCTTTCAACCGGAGAGAGAAGGGGCCCATTCAGGGCTCGCATTCAGACCAGGCTATTTATTATCAGGCGTCCGAGAGATACTATCCTCATAGTATTTAGTCCTTAGTCTTTAGTTTATCTAATGTCTTGTTGTGCAGGTCCGTTTGTTTTCTTCGCTCGTTCGCCCGCTCAGAGCAGAATGAATGGTGGAACGCCGTCCATGAGAGGAGGAGCGAGCGGGTCTCTGATATCATTTGCACACAGAGTGTCCCCGTTTAACTTGTTCTTCCCCAACGCTCGCGAGGTGAAACTGCAAGTGATACCACAGCTGATGACCGGGGGTCCAAGATGGTTAACTCATAGAGGGGCCGCAGACCAGCTGTACGGTGGGAGGGGTACTGTAAATGAGCCGTCAGCATCTCCAGAACTGACTAATGGAGTCGGGTCCACTCGCTTTGAGGAATCAACGTAATGCTCCCTCATGGCTACAGAGTGCTTAACAAACAAAACACTTGTTTTTAAGCCAGGCATCAGGCACTCCTCAATTTGGCAGCGAGATGTATAATTTACTACAGAGAGAGAGAGAGAGAGAGTGAGAGAGAGAGTCAAGAGAGATATTTTATGATCAGAGTGCATTGTGGGTGGGTTTGGGATGGGATGGGGTGGGGTGGGGTGGGGGGGGGGGAGGGGGGGTTATACGATTATAGGATTTGCTACGACCTCCTGCTGATGCAGCCATTGAATATTTCATGTGGCAGACACCAAACCTCTGTCGCACTGGCCCAGTTTTGGGTGCAGAATGGTGGCCATTCCTTAACAAGACTATTTGCTTTTGGGTAATGGAATGCCACTACCACCTGTTATACCCCCCCCTTCCCCCCCTCTCCCTCTTTCCCACCCAAAGGCCAATCCCCACCATGTCTCACTCGCTCCTTCCTATCCTTTACCCTCTCTCTCCATCGCCGCAGGGGGTGGTATGGTTTAGACGTCGTACATTCTTCTTGTCATTTCTGTTGGGCGGGCAAGTGAAACCCTTAGTTTTGAGCCTTAGGTGTAAAACATATTGTAACATCTCTGGTCAATTTTCCCATCAATCAGCAATTGTGCCATTGCGTTCAGAGAAAGCCCCAAAGCTGTCTGTTTCTCCTATTAAAGGCTTAGCAGTTGAATAATAATGAACCCTACCCGGGCAACTGCGACTTTCCTCAATCTACCCTTTCAGTTCTCCATGAGAGAGAGGCTGCTTTGGCCCTTTTGAATGGAGCGTCTGAGTGGTTTTGATAAAGAGGAACAGAGGAGGGCTTGTCATCTTCCCTGCATCCCCCCCAAGTCCACTTCCTGTCA
This sequence comes from Gadus chalcogrammus, assembly GCF_026213295.1. NCBI lineage: Eukaryota > Metazoa > Chordata > Actinopteri > Gadiformes > Gadidae > Gadus > Gadus chalcogrammus. The sequence continues at coordinate 15,485,818 of NC_079412.1, forward strand.
GTGCGCTGTGGGAACGGGGCAAGAGGACCGCATCTTCCCCTGAATCCCTCCACTGTTGGCATTGTGTAGAGATACCCCCCCCCCCCCCCCCGCCATCCTTACCCGCACCCGCCATCCTCACCCTCACGCACAGAACTGCTACAAAACACAAGGGGACATGGACGTACAGAACCACTACACAACACAAGGGGACATGGACGTACAGAACCACTACACAACACATGGGGACATGGACGTACAAAACCACTACACAACACATGGGGACATGGACGTACAGAACCACTACACGACACAAGGGGAGATGCACACACAGATCCACTACACAACACAAGGGGTGATGCACACACAGAACCACTACACAACACACAGGGACAAGGGAGCTGGGATTGGCTGTTGACAGGAAAGGCTTCTTCTTTGGCTTTCAGAGAAAAAGCCAAAGAAGCCCTGTCAGTGTGTCTGTGGGTCTTTGTGTGTGGACGCAGCTGTGGAAGCCCGGCACGAACCCGGGATGATGATGAAGAGGATGGTGAAGAGGCTGAAGATGATCTTGATGATGAGGATGATGAGGAGGCTGACTGGGCGGAGGGGAAGAGGAGAACATGACTGGCATGGACTCCTGCTCAATCTAAACCCACTCCTTCCATCTCAAGTCCTTCCTTCCTTCCTTTGCTCTGCTCCGTGGCGAAGGGGGAGAACACGAGAGTGTCCTGGCATGGGTCCTGTGTTCTCAGAGAGCCCAGCAGCAGGCTGCCCCCGGCTGTCCTGCTCTTGTCGTGCGGGGGGGTCATGTGACTGAAACAATATTTATGGGACATTTCCTACATGTGGATTTGATGGTGAGCAAGGTGCCTGCAGGAGGAACCATGCAGTCTCACATCCTTTCTCCGGGCCCTCTTGACTGTGATGTAGTAAAACATTGAGTGTAAAAGCCTTTCGGATTGTACATCCCAGGCATTGTTATTCTGTGTCGTGAGCTCCTCTTTTCCGAAATCTATTTTTAACTTTGCAGGGACCCATTTTTTTCCAAGTAGGATAAACATTCTTAAGGCGCTGAGGAATTTTGATATGGAAGTTATGTAGCTATAGAGAGGACAACGCGTGTGTGTGTGTGTGTGTGTGTGTGTGTGTGTGTGTGTGTGTGTGTGTGTGTGTGTGTGTGTGTGTGTGTGTGTGTGTGCGTGTGTGTGTGTGTGTGTGTGTGTGTGTGTGTGTGTGTGTGTGAGAGAGAATTTGGTTGGCGCCGTACCTACGGTCTGGGACATACTTGGCGAGCACCACTGGGTTCAGCATGTCAACAATGTCTCCCCGACTCTGACCTCCCTGTTCCCCACCTGTCTGCCACCTCCTGTTTACCCACCCACCTCCCCCCTGTTTTGGGGAAGGTGGTGGGACATGGTACGGCTGGGGCCGGGGGGCTGAAGTGAGGTGAGGTGGAGTTAGGAGAGCTCCTTTGATGAGATCCCTGTGGTTTCTTAAGGAAGTCTCCTCGCTGCTGTTGTTGTCTGAAAGTCAGCATCCTGACGGCTGCGTTTTGAATATTGAAATCAGGGGTGTGTTGATTCGAAGGGGGGGGGCTGGAGGAGCAAATCCTCCCCTTTGTGTTTGAGCCTGAGGTGGTGGTGAGGTGGTGGTTGTGGGGGTGAGGTGGTGGTTGTGGGGGTGGGGGTGAGTTCGAGGGGATGGGGAGGAGGGATGCTTTACCTCCAATCAGTTATGGAAATACCACTGCGGGGACCTGTTTATGGTTACCTTTTTGCCACAGGGAAATGTTTTTAATGTTTGATGCTGAAACTGTGCCGTTTCGCTGCTGGCTTATGCCCTTATCGTTATGAGGGGTATGAGGGGTTATGGGGACATACCGCACTATTTGTCACTGATGGAGAAGTTCAACTCTATTGTAGCTGTCAGAGGAGTGGAGTTCACTGTGAGCAGTGTTCTTGGTGACCACAGCGACGGGAGCACCCAAACAGTGCTCTATTGAAAATCTTGTTTGCCTTTGTTTTGTCCTTTCTTCCACGCGCGACACTTTAACAGTATTTCACATGTGCAGTATTGTAGATTACAGGGCTTTTCATTGCTTTGCAGCCCCAGCTCTCTGCTGTCAGAGTCGGCCTGGGCACCACTCGGAGACTGTAACTGGGATAAACACCCTCTAGAATTTGCCTTGACTTTTACGATAAAGCAGCCCAACTGAAACTTACTTTTTATGTCCAGGCAAGCATAAGTGCACCGTCAAATGTCCATTAAGGTATTTATTACTGCCATGTGGCATGTTTTCCCTCACTTATATTCAAATGAACCGAGAGCTGGTTGTCCTACTAATCTCTGAGATATGTTATAAACCCTCCCCAATTCGACATGTTGCCATGCCCATGACAACCATGGAATGTTCTGGGTTTGCGTGTGTTTCTCCCCATATTGAGGACAGAGTGTCTCTACCTGTGCTGCATACCTCGAGAGAGGGACAGGAGTTGGAACTCGCCCTCTCTCTTCCACTCTTGCATTCCTGCACCGTGACACACACACACACACACACACACATACACATGCACACACACACACACACACACACACACACACACACACACACACACACACACACACACACACACACACACACACACACACACACACACACACACACACACACACACACACACACTATGTCATTTTAGTCATAAACGTAGACTTGAAAAATCACAATTTTATTCCAACCTGGAACGCATGGCTGTGTAATACATGTGTCATGTCAAAGTTCTGTGTTGTAGTCTAGTCTCTTTTTTGAACATTGCTCAGCAGAATGGAGCATCAAAGCTCTCTCAGACACTTCTTAATAGAGGCAGACTGGATTATGGAATATGGAAAAATAAATAAAGGGAAATGGCCAAGACGAGACACCACAGAAGCACGCGGCCCTCAGCTGTCTCCGGGGAGAGTGTATGTCATCCTGTTATCGGCTTTCTCTCTGACATCAGACCCGACGACCCGGGAAGAGTCCCTCCAATCGGAGTGCGTGAGTCAATACTGGGCCTACTAGGGCTTGGTCCAGGTTTTAGATGACAAACGGACCAGGAAAACACAAAAGATAACATGTGTTATGGTGCGTGTATAGGCCAGCGATCTGGTCCCAGCCGCTGTTCAGAGCACGTTCAGAGCATGTCTAGCGGTTCTTGTCGTTGTTCTTTGATTGAGTTCCCCCCCTCCTCTGTGAAACAAATTCCCCCTATCGCATGAGGCAGGATAAGTACGTAAGTAAGTAAGGCTGGATCTCTTCGGGGACGCCTGCGGCTTTAATCATATTGAGGGAAATGGATAAAATGGGATGGTGTTTTCTTTCTTTCCCATCCTCATGTCACTAATGGCTTTCGTGTCCCTGTACATCAGGGGAAGAATTTAAGTCCTTTTTTTGTTAAACATTACCCCTCTTCCTCCCTCCTCCTCCTCCTCCTCATCAGAGATAAGCAGCCAGTGTAAGTATGTGGGAGGACGGGGGGGGGGGGTCGTTAAACCTCTCTCTCTCTCTCAAGCTCCTTCTTATTCTGTATTTCAATTGTGAATAGAATTTCCTCAGCTCTGTTTTTGATAATGATGCAGTTTTTTGGGGGTATTGTGTTAATCACGCTGACGCCTGCTGCGGAAAGTGTCTGGCGTCTGAGACCATGTGACGGGCTGGAGGGAGAGGCAGAAGAAACTGACGACAATGAGGTTGATTCAACATTAAAAGTTGAACAAAAGCTAAAAACAATAAACAATAAGACTTCTATGACTCTCTTCCCTCTTGTCTAAAGGGCAGTATATTGCAGTGCATAAAGACAGAAAAATAACAGTTTCTGCTGCACCCTTCCAAATAGAGATTTTGAATTAAATCAGTACAAATACATCAGGGGTCCCTGTAGTCTACTATAGCTAAGGCCTAAGGCTTATAAATCCATAAAAAAAAAAAAATTGCATAGTTATATTTACGCTTCCAATTATAAGGGTGCACTCTTCAAGCTCCTTCGCAGCAAATCTCCTGCAGCCTCAGAACACAAGAATCTCTGTCAGAACACATCTAGAACCGCTGTGACTACCACTGCACCATCCTTATCATCTCACCCTACACAGACACCGCTGCAGCGCCGCTCTGACCACTCTCACTGTCAAGGCCCCCCCTCACCGGACCAGGCTGCCTCAGCCAGACCCGGGCCCTTAGAATGGACCCAACCCATTGAAAACCCTGACGTTAAAATGAAGCTCATAGCCCAACACATTTTTCCCTGTAGTCGCCAAGGGACTTTTACAAACATAAAAAAAAAGGTCTGGAAAAGATAAAAGCTTTTATTGTTGTTGTTAATTTAATCATGGGGAGAAGATGAGGGCCGAAAGAGGAGGATTATGGATGGGGCCCTCCTAATCGGTAGCCTGGGAACCAGACGTCTCAGCCAGCTCATGTTTCATTTGCTCTGACATCTTCGCCTGGCCGCCCTCCAGCTCAGACACATTTCCAGCAGACCTGGTCCGGGTGGGGCCATCACCACCGTTCATTTACTGTGGGGCGGGTTTTGAGACCATGACTGTACAGAGTACCGCTGAGGCATCTTCATAAACAACGGCAATTGCTGCCCCTGATTTATTTGTACCTTTTTGATTTGTTGTCGGTCCATCCAATCACGTCCAGAGGCATTTTGGTCTGTGGCCGTTGATAACACCCTTGGGGAAATTGAAAAATGAACTGAGAGGTTCCAGACTAATAAGCATTTGCGATTGGTCTGGCGATGTCAGGCTCGGTAATCACTAGACAGGCATACAGTTATTTTCCCCTTCCCCTTTGTTGCTAAGGAAACGCTGGCATGTATCATCTCTTCAGAAATGGCCCAGATATTATCTTGCTTCAAATAATTTGATGTGTGTCACTTTTAGATTAGAAGATTTTAGATTAGAGTTTAGACGAGGGAACACGCGGTGGATGCCAGGGTTTGTTTTGTAAATTGGAGAAAAAGGGGGAAAGAAATCCCATGTGAACATGAGGTTGAGTCCAATGTGAACATGAGGTTGAGCCCAATGTGAACATGAGGTTGAGTCCCACTTGAACATGAGGTTGAGTCCCACTTGAACATGAGGTTGAGTCCAATGTGAACATGAGGTTGAGTCCAATGTGAACATGAGGTTGAGTCCCACTTGATCATATGATTGAATCCCAGGTTGTTAGAGACTTACAGCTTGCTTCTGAGATGTGTCCAACTCTGTGCTGCTGTCCTTGTCGTCAGAATTGGTTTCTAGGTTTCTAGCAATCAATTTTTTGCCTAGATTGCTTTTAAGGCACACACCCCACATTGAGCAGGATAAAGGCTCACAGCTTTGATCCTATTATGAGAACCAGAACACTGTGAGCTCCTGGGCTGGGGGAAGCAGTAAACAGTTTTCCTGTACTAGACCCTCACGTGGCACAACCCACAAAAACTGTCTGGATGGAAAGAATTTCCCCAGGTACTTTCTCTCTTGCCTGCTGTTCTCTTCCTCTCTCGCTGTCTTTCTCCCTTTTCTCTCCGTGTGTGGCTGATGTTTTAGAGAAGTGACAGACTCCCCAAACATGACCAACAGACTTAACCCTTCTTATTTTACTCATCACAAATAACATTCACTCAAAGTGTGTTGGATAGAAAACCAAGCATTTGTGTCTGTGTAGAGATAGCATACAGCGCGCGGAATGCTAGGAATCGCCTCCATGGTAACGGTGGGCCTGTGTGTATGTAGTGGTAAATATTGACTTCAGCACCTCCCAATAACACACACACACACACACACACACACACACACACACACACACACACACACACACACACACACACACACACACACACACACACACACACACACACACACACACACACACTCCTGAACTTTGCAATGGCCTACCACCGAGGGAGTTTGTTTATACCTCCCCTCCTCCAAACATGGAGGATCTTCCTGACTGTTGGATACACAACGCATTGGTGCAGGTGACCCCCCCCCCCCCCCCACGTCTCCCTGCGAGCAGCCTGAGTAGTTGATCTACTCATCCTCACATCTAGCCCCAAACACAGTGCAAGTATTATATCCCTCTGCTACGCAAGAGATGAACCCTCTGTCCTTGGTTAATGATTGTCACGCAGGTTAACTGGAAGAGGAAGCGTGGAAGCTCTGACGCAAACCACTCTGGTCAGAGTGGCCAACCATGTGAACGGTATCCCGTCAGCCAGGTCCTGCTTCCCATTTCAGAAAGAGGAGAACCAAAAATTTGTCCATAAACAAAGTCTTGTGTGTACGTGTGCGTTTAAGGCGTATATTTGTTGTCTGTGCCACACTCCAAACCAACCGCGACATCACGCTCGGGTAGAGCCCCCCGGTTGGTTTTGTGGCGGCGGGTTGTATGGGAAATTTAGTGTGTGACCAACAGTAGACGCATTTCCCCTATGCTTGTATTTCTTTGGAGCAGCTGTGCTGAGGTCTGTGCGAGGGGCACTCTGTTGATTTGCGTGTGTGTGCGGTGCTGATGTGAGTGGCTGCGGAGCTAATGTGCGCATTGCTGATTGCTGTGATGCCGCTGCTGGATCCAGGCCTCGGAGGATGGGCTGCTGCTGGCTGCACGTCGGGAATCACTCGACTGGAGCAGACGGGAGGCAGCGGCTCAACCGGTCCATCCAGCGCGGATGTGTTCCCGCTAACTCAAGTCGTCTCACAGCCTCCCCACATGGAATGCCAGCCTTGTACCCGGTGCACCAGATTAGGGGACTGATGTTGATAATCTGGGCGGAACATGCAGGGGCTGGATTTACGCTGCGATTGGCTGCGGCAGGAGCCAAGCCCCCCCTAACCCACGCACTCGTAATTACACAGAAAGCAGTAAAGATGGAAGAACGTATCTGTCGCCGCGGTAGGCACGTTTCACATGCGATCAGAAATGCAGGGGGCGCTTCGCGTGCAGGCAGGCGTACTTATTCATGTGTTCACTATAAACACACACGCATGCACACACTTTGCCCTGCGCCATACCGGCTCCTACCCCGTGCTAGATCATAACACTGGTGCATTTACATTGTCCTCAGGTATTAACCAAAAAAATGCTATTGTTTGCAGATAAGAACAAAAAAGGCGTCAGCCCCAGCTAAACGTCAGCCCCTATCCGTGTCACTCACACAGTGTAAAATGTAGCCTAGTCCAGCTAGCGTACACCTGGTTTTATAGGCCGCTCCTCAGGTTCAGAGACTGCAGCTATCAGTCTGTGAGGCATACCTGGCCACGCCAAAACAGGTTTAGCAATGGAAAAAACGTGGGCTACCTCACCTTACGTACAGCTGTCTCCGCCGCTGAACCTGTGGGGGATTAGAGCACTGCTTAAAGTCGCAACTGTGTGGAAACGCAGCGCACATGACAGGGAATTACCTGTTTGTCTGTCTGTGCCTGCCTGTTGTTCACTCCATCTGGATAGGTGATTATTATTCTATATTTTTTAACATTCCCAGTAAACTCTGTGAAACCGGCACGAGATCATGCATAATGTGAAAAGTTTATTTATATTCTAGAGTGCTGAGGCACACACACGGCACAATTTATGTGTGCTTATGTAAATGGGTTAAAAAACAACAAAACAGTGGAGGTCTGGCCCCTGATGTTCCCTGGTCACTGTCAGCCAGATTGTGCGTGCGTGCTTGTCTGTCTGTGTGTGTTGACTTAGTCACGCCATCACTTGCTTTCAACCGCATGTCGGATTTGATACTGTACTGTTGCATATAATAATAAGTACGACCGGTCAGCCAGCCAACAAGCCATCGCCGACCAGCTTGTCCTTTTTATTCTATGAAAAACAACCTAATGCAGTAAAGGAAACAAACTCGCCGTCATTGAGTCCAGTGTCATTCAAAATAACAAACAAGCAACAAAGCCACGCGTTACCAAAACAAACTAACAGAGATGGAAGCCACTGCAGAGGTTCACTAGCGAGAGGTTGCACTCTCCCTCCTCCCCCCCCCCCCCCGTCCCGTCCCGTCCCGTCCCGAGGCCCTTAGAGCTGTTGGGCCGTTGAGCAGGGCAGATCGGCCGGGACAAGTCCCAACAGAGCTCTCAGACAAAGACGATGTAGTTATCATCCTTCCCATCGTGCAGGCCCTGACCTGCCGCTCCTCCTCCTGGGAGAGTTTAACTGTCTCTTCTTCTGAGGACTTCTCTGGTCCCTGCAGTGTACTGTACAGAGTATTGAGGATATCGTAATCAAACCCGATGGATTTAACTTGTTCCATAAAAGCTGCCATTAAAACGGAGGGAGTGGAGGGGTGCAGTGTTCGAGGCAGAACGTCATCGGAGACCGTTTTCTGGGTCAGTGGGTTCACTGTTTGGCTGCCACAAGCAGAATACCGGTTGTGTTACTGTAGCCTAGAATGTATTAATTCCATCCAAAATACTCAGCAACAGCCATGCATTGGGCTGTTATCGAGTATTAACACAAGCATATACATAATAACACAAGCATGCAGTAGGGGATCTGGGAAGAAAGACTTCCCGTTCAATGCCCGTGAGACCTGGGAAGGGATTTGGAATGGCTTGCCAGATCTGGTGCATAATTAAACACATCCCCCAGCCCCCCTCCCCTCCCCTCCCCTCCCCACACACACTGCCATCCCCCTCTACCCCTCTCGGCCCCCTGCCTCGTGCCAGAGGGGGGGTACTCCTGCGGGCTTCTTCCCACTGAGAACGCGGGCCTATGGGGTGCTCCGCCGCAGGCTCAACTGGACCCAGATCAGCCTCCGTCTCCATCCGGCCCGTTGCTCAGTCGGGAACGACACCCCGGCGCACATTAACACTGGCGCACCAAACTGGGCGTCCAGAGTTTGGTGTGCGAGTGGATGACGGTTCGTCTCTGCGCTTGCTTGTGTGTAGGGACTGCCTTCTGAGGACCGGAGTGTCTGGGACAGGCTAACTAACGCTACCACGTTCTCTCTTCCCACTGAGTCTTGTGTTTGTCGCGTGCTTTCCGTCGACAATGGAGGCCTTTGTTTAAAGTAGGAAGCAGTCGGAAGCGACCCCAACGCCTTCATCACTCCATATAGCTGCCTCGTGTTTTTGTTTGCGCTCAGACCAGCTCTTTTTGTCCCCCTGACCGGCATGAAGAGTAAAGTGACAACAGACAATGTCTCCATTCATCCAAAAAAAAATATTAATTGGTTCAGAATATGAAGTGATTCTTTTTCAGCTAACTAACAATGTAAACCGTCATCTAACAATACCCTTCCTAATTAACCATCCAGCTATCTGGTGGATTAGCCTTACAAAGATGGCCTGCCAGTATTGCAACATATGAGTGTGAGTGCACTTTGATGCGTGTCTGAGGAGAACGCACACATTTAAACAAACACCCAATCTCCACTCCTCTATTATTCATTCATAAAGCTCTCCAATAGTATTTATTCTTATTTCGCCTTGTTATTCATTTTCTCTCGCGCTACAAACAGAAATGCAGTGTGTGAATCTGTATTCTGTAGCCAGCCCCCTTGTGGCTATACCGGACCATGATAGTGAGGGCTTGAGCCCCTAAATTATCCTTGGCTTAGCGTAATGATTTCCCTCCTTCTAAGCTGTCATTACACAGGCCAGAGATACTTAACGCATGCCTGAGTAAGCAGCGAGGCTTGAGAATTTACAGCGAAATGAGAGCGGGAGATGGATGAGGTGGTAAGAGAGGCTGCATGCAGTGCGTCGTTTTAGCCAGGATGAAGCGAGAGCCAGGTACTGGCCCCTCCACGCTCAACGCCTACTTTTCCAGCAGTCCCCCCCCCCCCCCCACACACACACACCCATCATAAGCTTTTCAATTCACTTACACATTTTTTAGCAAATCAGGAAGGGTGGTTTCTACATCGTGCTTATTTGATCGCCTACTGGGGTGCAAAGTCAAAATGGTATTAAATGTTTTATTTTGATGCTTCTATGAGCTCACGCCCCACCCCTTGGTGTGTGTGTGTGTGTGTGTGTGTGTGTGTGTGTGTGTGTGTGTGTGTGTGTGTGTGTGTGTGTGTGTGTGTGTGTGTGTGTGTGTGTGTGTGTGTGTGTGTGTGTGTGTGTGTGTGTGTGTGTGTGTATTGCACACGCACACCCCCATACAGGCTCTCTTGTCTCTTTGGTGTCTGAAGGGTGCGTTTTACAGTCATATGAATGCATGCAGGCAGGGTGTGTTCGGCATGTATGCCTCGCGTCGGCTCCGGCGGAGGAGGCGTTCAGGGCAGCCGACTGACAGCTGCCGGGGGGCATCCCTGGGGAGTTGGTTTTTGTGGGCCTTCATGACGCTGCGGCGGCCCTTGTGGGTCTTCACCGAATCTCTGGTTACTGCATCTGGCATCAGCCCATCCCCGGGAATGTGTCCTGGGAATGCATGACTGATCTCCCGGATGGCACTGGTGCTCTGCTTCCATGACACCACCCGGCCCGTACCGCATGCCCCATCCCAGACGCACGCCGCACTGCACATGTGGCGCTTTCCGGGACTTTTCGTTTGACTTCAATGACTAAATCGACATTTAAATATTGCATTTGTTGTATTAGGTATACGAGTTATTTTGCACAATAACAATTATTGTTTGCTCACTTAGTAGACCTACTGACTTAGTAAACCTCAGACCAAATTTTTTTAATTATCAGTATATATATATATATATATATATATATATATATACACTTTGCTAAAGGGACCATCCGGAGGATAAACCTTCACATTGAAGATGCTAATCAACGGAAATCGCATCCCGTTTTGTCGTGGATGTTTGTGTTTGGCTCGCGTGTTTGATTGTTACACACGGTGAAGGGGCTGTAGAGCAAGCTGCAGTGCCCGTGAGCAAGAAGGAATGGCAGGAGGTACGGGTCATCACGGGGGTAGTGATGCTCCCGAGGAGGAACGTCTGAGCTGTCTGTTGTCGTCGGGTCTGCTGGCTCACTATCTCCCATGTGTGTTGTGTCTGGCAGGCCTAGGCCATGGGGGGGTCCAAGAGCAAGGCGAAGGACGCGGGCCAGCGCACGCGGAGCGTCGACGACAACCTCACCGCGGGGGGCGGAGTCGGAGGCCACCACCTCAACCCCAACCAGCAGTCCGTGACGCCCAATCGGATCTCGGGGGCGGGGGACGGAACCTCCATGCGTGGCAGTCAGCCGTCGGCCAATAAGGCGGAGATGGCGCTGTTTGGGGGCGTGGACACCAGCAACGCCGCCTCCCCGAACAACAGATGCACGCTATCAGGTAGGATCCCGATGACCTGGCGGTCCGTTGTGGCGTTGACCTCTTACGCCCGCCTCACACTACTTTAACGGGCCCTTGACCTTGGCCTACATGAAGATGTTTGTTTGGTTTCCGAGGCAGCCAAACACAAGAATAAAATTAATGGCGATAACAAAGCACTGTTTTATCCGTTGTTTGCGTCACACCCACCGCTGGTCAGCATTGTATTTGAATGAATGTGCTTCATCTTTAACAGAAGGATGTATTGCCGGATGTACATATTTTAAATGGGGCAGCCTCCCCCTTCACACTCTTCCCTCTGATCCACGTCGTGTCTCTCGAGTCCCGCCGCCGGTCTTCCGGGGGCACGTAGAAGTTTAGGCTCCCCGCCAAAAGACATATTTCGTTTTTTTCCACCACGTTACGATGATCTATCTCTGCCAACAGGGGGCGTGACGACCTTTGTGGCGTTATACGACTACGAATCCCGGACGGCCTCCGATCTGTCCTTCAGGAAGGGCGAACGCCTGCAGATTGTCAACAACATGTAAGAAAACGACACCAAACGATGGATGTGATCAAACCTGCCAAGGGAAAGTACTGCTTCGAGTACACCGACTGGAGCTAATGCAAACAGCCCCCTGCCAACCCCCCCCTTTCCCCTTTCATGCACACACGCATCGACAGGGTGACTGTTTATATAGAATCACTAACACAGGCAGGCCGGATGCATCAACACTGTAGCCAATAGTGTTGTCAACGTACAAGTCACAAGCCCTCTTCCTGACCCCCCCACGACCCAACAATACCTTTTATTTGTGCTAACTGACACGTATCCCCCTGTATGCCCCCCCCCCCCCCCCCCAAATCAGCTCCTGCACTGCCACGGCTAAAATATGGGTGAACTATACACAACACACTGTACAAACCCCTTTATGATTGGCTGCATACCAACCAATGGGATCGCTGAGGGGGCAGGGGGGGGCCGGGGGGGGCCGGGGGGTGCTCGCTACAGTGATCCAGGGGGGGGCCAAGCCGATGCAGTTAATAGCGGGGTGACCTAGAAGGTCTGGGCCGAGGACAATGGCTGGATTAGCCGTGCGTCTCCCCCCCCCCCCCCCCCCTCCCGCTCCGAGTGAGAGACCCCGACCTCGGAGGGAGGGGCGGTCCATTACTGGGTCAAGCACACGGTCTCTACCACCACACTACTACTACTACTACTGACTCTGTTGACATTACTCAGCACATGCTAATGGTCTGTAAGGGGTTACGTTCAAGAGTGCCCCCCCCCGCCTCCCCCCTGCCTTCGGTTAGGTTTCTGATTGATGCAACCTATTGTACGATAAGCACACATTGCCTTTTTCCTTACCCTTGTCCCACTTTCGTTCTTCATTTTCTCTCTCTCTCTCTGTCCCCCTCCTCTTAATGTATTAATTAAACCCTTAGTGGTGATTTTGATGCATTGGATTCGGGTGTTAACCAGGAAAGACTTCGATTCAGAAACAATCCAAGGAATTGAAGACCTGTGTAAGTGCTGAGCGGCTTCGAGCCCGGCGGTGAGGATGCTTTCCTCAGCGGTGGACGACGTGTTGTGTTTAACCTCTGTTATTGTCTCCCGTGTCCTGTACGAGCGTACTGTACCTGCTGCTGTGTGGACACGCGGTCGCCTCTTATCTCTGACCCTCCTCTCTCCTTCGCTCTCTTCCCCTCTCTTATTTTCCTCCTCCGCCGCTCAACGCTGCTCTGTGTTTTAATAGGAGGAAGGTAAACAGCAGGTTTGTGAAACATCCTTTTTGATTCGTTTTTTTGGTTTGTATTTTCTATGTGAATGCACGTGTTGGCCCACTTCATTTCATATTTGTTTTATCCATGTGTGTTTTCATCACCCGTCCCCCCAAAACATCACCCTGGGGACCCCCACGCTTGCTCACCCTAACATATCTTTGGTTAGATCGACACACACACACCGTTTCATTCCCATTCCCACACTCCCTTTGTAGTCAGTGAGGCGTGGATCCAGTGTTTTCAAGCCCCAAAGGTATCTTTAGTACTTAAGATGCTGCCTTGTTAAAGGCTCACTGTATGATCTGAATATAATGTCATGTTATTCACCTCTTCATCTAATATTAAAAAATATATGCATAATGTAACAAGGCTATCTATAAGGCTTCAAGCATTACACGCTATTGCCATGATGCTACCAGATCCATAATTTAAACCACTGAATCAGACCATGTTGCTGCTGTCCTTCACATAAAGCCTTGGACAATACAGGGCTGTCAATAAACCATACCATGTTGCCACAGCCTTTCATACAAACACACAACTAATTAAACGTGTTTTGTCACTTTAACAAAAAAAAAGAGTTTCACCCAAACTCTGACGGCAGAGCTTTTGTCCTACTGTCCGTTCGTCACAATATGATAGCATGCACTTCAATACACTGGATCTGCTCCACATCATGTATCACCACGCGTCCCTTTCCCCGTCCCCCCCCCCGGAGATGCATGACGTCACGTGGTAGCGTGTTTTAACATGGGTCCCTGTGGACACCGTAGCTACTAAGTCCGGCACTCTAGCACGGAACTCGCCAAAGCCTACCCTGAGGTTGACCTCTGGACGCCATCAGTAGGCGGGGTCGGTGGTGTGGGCGATGCTTGGATAATCCCCCTTAAGATACTCACGGTGCGCTAGTGTTCAAAAGTGTGTGCATTGGATCACTTTATGACCATGGTTCAGAAGTCAGAGAGAAAAAAACTAAAACGGTGTTGTTTTTGGAGCTGGTCTGTTGAAGCAGTTTTTATGACACATGTAGCACGTAGTTTTAATGTATAGCCCTCCCTACCATCATCACCAAGGGTCCTTTCCGGTGTGTCCGATTTGTATAAATGTGTGTGTTCTCTCCTTTACCCACCAGAGAAGGGGACTGGTGGCTCGCTCGCTCGCTCAACACCGGAGAGAGTGGATACATCCCCAGCAACTATGTGGCTCCTTCAGACTCCATCCAGGCAGAAGAGTAAATCCCCATCCTTTTTCAAACATGCATCTCGCCCCCTTTCTCTCTCTCTCTGTCTCTCTTATCTATCCCTTTCGTCACGCAAGTGGTGCACTAATGCATTCTTTTTACGTTGCCAATTTCTGTTTAAATTCAGCGCAAATGTATTTTTGCCTCTTTGTACTGTGTACCCATGGCTCCTTTTAATGAGCTCCACTCCTTAAGAGTAATGCAGCCTGTGAACTTCCATTTCATGGTTTTCTAACCTTTTTCTAACATCTTCGTTTCTCCTTCCTTTTATTTCTTCTTCTGCTCCACCAGTCATATCAGACTGACCATGGAGTCCAGGTAAGCATCTTTCCTCTCCTCATCTGTACACACTGTACTGCTCCAGTGCAGCGTGGACAGATAGTTCCCCAGTGACTCCATGACTCACTTGTTTGCCTCCTTTCTTTCTTTCTTCTTTCCTTTCAAACCTACATTGTTAATTTTACCCCCCCTGGACCCATTTGCCAACTTGTGTTCTTTCACTCTCTCTACCTGTCTGTCTCTCTCTCTCTCTCTCTCTCTCTGTCTCTGTCTCTGTCTCTGTCTCCATCTCTACCTCTGTCTCCATCTCTACCTCTGTCTCTCTCTCCACATCTCTCTCTCTACATCTGTCTTCCACATCCCTAAATCTCTCTATCTCCCACTCTACCCCTCTCTCTCTCAGGTGGTACTTTGGTAAGATCACGCGTCGGGAGTCGGAGAGGCTTCTGCTGAGTTTGGAGAACAGGAGAGGAACGTTCCTGGTGCGAGAGAGTGAGACGACCAAAGGTGAGTGTTCTGCAGTGTAAGAAAACCTCAGCGTTCAACACAACACAAGTCTGTTTCACGTCATCAAACAAAATATAATCAGGCAAAACAATCAACTATTGCGTTGATGATGCATTATCTTGAGTAGAGACGCGCTGTTGATGCTCGAGATGGTATCCTGTTGTCTTTAGAGATATCTTAGAGTTATCTTGCCGTGGCTTTAAACCTATTCTTATTTATGATCATCTGATTTGATTCTTCCTCATTTGAGTTAGTTGGTTCGTATGGCGTCCCTACGGTACGACACGACTTCTATAGTCCGCTCATTCTATGTTTTGAGGAACTTGGGACATGCAGTGGAGCCCCAAGGGTTTCACTGTGACTCAAACATGAATCTTCCCCGCTGCCACTGAAGCACCCCCACAATCGCTCTGGATATCCCCCAGCTGTCTGCCGTGTTTACATCTTATGCTCGTGTGTCAGGTGCACACACACAAACACACAAAGACACACACGTAGAGCTCACACGATCATAGGAGCATAAGAGGCCGACGAGTTTGTGTTAAATAATTTGCATGTTAGCTTAACCGGCAGAGCTCTATGCACATGCTCTGTGTTGTATGGGAGCTGAACGGTACTGCGTCCCTGAGGGGGCGGTTGTGGGGGGGCGGGGGGTGGGCGGTAGAAGTAGGTCAACGGGAAGCCAGGACGTAGCGTGCTGCTCATCCGTAGGCCATATCAGACCTCCTTGTGACCGAGAACAGAGGAATTCATTAACCTGCTGTAGATTGTCAGGCTGAGATTGCCCTCTGATGGCGGAATGACTGTATTGTAGTTGGCTTTTTTAATAATAATGCATTTTACCATACAGCACTTTTTGTAGAGACTTGAAGACATAAAAGAAAAGCATAAAGGACAAAAGAATATATATATAAAAAGTTAAACATTTGAAAAGCATAAAAGTATTATTACAGTCATTATTACTTTTATTGTAATGATAACAGTCATTATTACTTTAATTGTAATGATCAACATTACAATTAATGATGATCAATGATTTTTATTTCATCGTCATTACTTTTTATTTATTTTTAAACAAAATAAATAAAGGTTTTAGTTGATACAATCCGTTTAAAATACCAATTCATTTGACCACGCCTTTCTCTGTTGCCAGGTGCCTACTGTCTGTCTGTCCTCGACTACGACAACACCAAAGGGTTAAACGTGAAACACTACAAGATCAGGAAGCTGGACAGCGGCGGCTTCTACATCACATCACGCACGCAGTTCACCAACCTGCAGCTGCTGGTCAACCACTACCGCAGTGAGTTGACCAGATAGGAAAATACTGTTCCTCATTCAGTCCCGGGGATCACAGCACATATACAAATAATTGCGGAGGCGAACATTTTGAAAGAATAAGAACGAACAAAAAATGTATGAGAATATAAAATGATTGTGAAGGTATTTTGTTACGTTCAGAACGGGTGTCTCAAGGCTGAACTCTAGTACTGAGAAAGTCATTTGTTTGTTTGCCTTAAACCACTTATTGATTCTTCTTTTTATCCATTCATCAACTAAGAAATATTTAACATTAGCCTTTGAAATGCTAATATTAGTTGTGGTGCTTTTGGCTGTTCATCAGACAACGCAAGCTAATCTAAGAAATCCCTTCGCTGCGCTGGTAAATTATTAATTCCATATCTAAATATGTTGACATTTCAAAGGCAGAATGAACAAGCCAATGGATGAAAAAAATAAACTTGATCACTGCCCTAACCATGTCTCTCTTCCCCCTCGCCCAGAGCACGCAGACGGCCTGTGCCACTCTCTGTCGGACGTGTGCCCCATCCTGAAGCCCCAGACCCAAGGGCTGGCCAAGGATGCCTGGGAGATCCCTCGGGACTCGCTGCGGCTGGACCTCAAACTGGGCCAGGGCTGCTTCGGAGAGGTCTGGATGGGTGAGTAAAGGCAGGAGGGCAACACGACGCCGATATCCGTGTCAAAGGTGACTCGCAGAACCTGCTTGGGGTTTATATATGACGTCATGACCGCATTTGGAAATGCTTAGTCGTTTCATTTCCCTCAGAGCTGGTTAAAAAGGCAGTATTGGTTCCCTGTGTGAGAATGTGTAGGGGTGTCTGGGGACAGAAATGGCACCTTCTATTCGTGGCTCATATGACACATAATGGCACCTTCTATTGGTGGCTCATATGACATATAATGACATCTCATTATTCTACATGTTTAGTGCCATCAACCCAACCAACCAACTAAATTACTTGAGGCAAAATGCTATAATATTAATTAAAAGAAAGGGAATAAACACGCAATGGTACTTGATGGTGTTTTCTATTCCTTGGTTGATTTCTGCAATTGTGTCCATACAGTTGACGGTTTATTTACTTAATTTACCATTCAGTCATTTAGCAGAGGCTTTTATTCAAAGCGATTAAAGTGAGTTTTTATTTGTGTCATCAACACTTATAGGTTACGTTTGTAAGGTATATTGGCATCTAGTGATGATGAAGTTACCGATACCCCCCTCCCCCCCAAACACCTCTCCTTTTCCAACAACGTAAGAGAAGCTGCAGTGGCCTGTCCTGGCCTGTAAGTTGCCAATAGGTACCTCCCAAAATTATCAAATCATCGTCTACCACAGCATTGAGTAGCAAAGTTTCAAGAGATTAGGTTCCTTGATAGATTTATACTTTATAGTTAGTTATTCAGCCTGTAGAAATATAGATCACAGCTCACAAAATTGGGGAATGTTGTGCGTTCTGGGCTTCTGTAGAAAAAAATGGCAGTGCAACATGACGGTCTCCGTGGAAGAGGACCTGCCCTCTATGTAGATATAAAGGGCTTATTCTAGGGTTACGAAGACACGATTCTTATTTTTCTCTATTAAAAAAAAAATATATATATATATATATATAAAAGGATTATTATTTAATAATTTGAAATTGTATATATAATTTCTGTCAAGTCTGTTCCACTTGATGACACTCAATTCTTCAGACTACACCTTTAAATGTATAATTTGATATATCGAGCTACGATACAAACTTCTGAAAGTATTTGTTTTAAGCGAAAGAAATATTGGATATGAGGTTGACTAACGCGACGGACGCTCCTATGGTGGCGTAGGAACGTGGAACGGCACGACGCGCGTGGCCATCAAGACCCTGAAGCCGGGCACCATGTCCCCCGAGGCCTTCCTGATGGAGGCGCAGGTCATGAAGAAGCTGCGGCACGAGAAGCTGGTGCAGCTGTACGCCGTGGTGTCGGAGGAGCCCATCTACATCGTCACCGAGTACATGGGCCAAGGTCAGAGGTCCCCGTGTTCAGCAACACGCTGTTCATTACCGTGGAATAATCACTGCCATGTGGATGTGGATGAACACCTACTGGATGTTGCTATGAAGGTTTTTACTGAAGTGTTACTGAATATATGAGAAAAACGCACAGCCGATTTCTATGCAGCTTATCATACACGAGCAATTTTCATACACAAGGCAGACTCACATAGTGCTTCACATAGTCATACCATACAATCAAGTAATAAAAGAAAATACATATGTAAAAGATAAAAAGGCAAAGTCAAAAAGTCTTCAAATAATTGTTAAGTCTTAATGAATAGGTTATTGAAGCTTACAGTTTGTTCCTAAGATAATTGTTAAGTCTTACTGCATGTTACATACACCTCTGAGTCGGTTGTTATATATTATTATTTCTCCGTTGTGAACGTGGTGTAACTGTATATCTTGCAGTAGGTAACAATGACTATCAATAACACAGTGGTATGTTATTGCCAACAGGTAGTTTACTGGACTTCCTGAAGGGTGACATGGGTAAAATGCTTCGTCTGCCTCAACTCGTCGACATGGCGTCACAGGTAGGCACTAAACAAAACAGAACCAGAAAGGTTTTGCTTAGATGACTAACATTTGACTGAGTCACACAAGGTTTCAATCTGGTATTATTATGGAGGTGTGTCAAGCCCTAAGCACACAGAATGTTTGTTTTGATTCATAGAAAAAAAAATCAAAGCAAATCACGTTGTTTTATGTAGCAGGGCTGTATTGTAAGTTTACAACCCAAGTCTCTTGGATGCCAAAATGCAAAAACATAAAAAAAATTCTGGCCCTTCACAGCCTTGTGTGTTGGATTAAAATAATAAGAAATCCGTAATGTATTTAAAAAGCGTTTTTTGGACTGTGTCCCTGTAGATTGCGTCTGGGATGGCGTACGTGGAGCGGATGAACTACGTGCACCGAGACCTGCGGGCGGCCAACATCCTGGTGGGGGACAACCTGGTGTGCAAGGTGGCCGACTTCGGCCTGGCGCGGCTCATAGAGGACAACGAGTACACGGCCCGCCAGGGTGAGACCCCGACAGCTGGACCTCCGGTAC
This sequence comes from Gadus chalcogrammus, assembly GCF_026213295.1. Lineage (NCBI taxonomy): Eukaryota > Metazoa > Chordata > Actinopteri > Gadiformes > Gadidae > Gadus > Gadus chalcogrammus. The sequence goes on from NC_079412.1 coordinate 15,505,239, forward strand.
CACAGTGCAGATGAAGCCTACTCCCACTAGTCTGACACTAGAATCTGATGGCAGACCAGTTCAAATCTTGGGCACTTCACGCTATTTTGCTTTGTATTTATTACACAAAGCAACCAATAACCTCCACCAATCATGTTGCTGGAGGTGTGGATCTGTATGCACGTTATTGGCTTAAAGCAACAAAAACACAGCCAGCATCTGTACACTTTTCCCGGCGGGAAGACAAGCTAAAACATCCTATTCTGCCATTCTTAGGAAAAGAGGCTGTAATGTTTTCAAAACAACGGCGTGTAGCCTTCTGAACGCTTCATTCAATCGCGCAAATCCGTCTCTCTTCGTTATAATATCTCTCCGTATCGCAGCTCGCTCATGAGTTGTTTCATTGTCTCCGTGGTGTCTCCGCCTCTACCTGGCAGGAGCCAAGTTCCCCATCAAGTGGACCGCCCCAGAGGCGGCGCTGTACGGCCGCTTCACCATCAAGTCGGACGTCTGGTCGTTCGGGGTGCTGCTCACTGAGCTGGCCACCAAGGGCAGAGTTCCCTATCCAGGTAGGAGGGCCTGTCCGCAAAATGACACCGTGGGAACGCACATTTAATTAGTTTTCATTCATCTTTAAAACAGGGCTCAAGCAACAACTGTGCTGATTGTTTCGCACCGATATTGGCTTAAGAAGGATCCAACTAGAACATATATTGTACTTGTTGTAGTAGTGAGTATTTTAAAGATGACATTACTGAATAGAAAGAAAGGGGAACCAACACCCAAGTATGAAAGCTGTGCCTTTTTTTTTTTTTTTTTACACACACACATAAGAGACCAGTAGATTTCCTTTTTGAAAGAACAAAGCATATTGTTTGTCAAACATTATGTTTGACATACACACTAACAACAACCGGTTCTAGACTGTACAGGGACCCGGCGAGGCCTCTGCTCTCTGTAATCCCTACTCGGATTCAGATTCAGATTCAACTTTATTGTCATTGTGCAGATTACAGTGACAATGACATGTAGTCGGACATCTAAATAGAAGTGCAAAGAGTAATTAAAGTGCAGGTGAATAGAAATTATCATATAGTGCAATTAATATTCAAACTGCACCTTAATTGCTTTGAAGTTGAATCTGAATTTGAATAGGGATTACAGAGTCCAGAGCCCTCGCTGGGCCCCCATCAGCCGACGGGCTGATTTGATGAGAAGCGGTCCACTGTCCCCACTGCCATGTTGTTGTGGGTCACGGTGACCTCACGCCCCCTCCCTCCCTCCCCCAGGCATGGTGAACCGCGAGGTCCTGGACCAGGTGGAGCGCGGCTACAGGATGCCGTGCCCAGCCGAGTGCCCTGAGTCCATGCACGAGCTGATGGGAACCTGCTGGCGCAAGGAGCCCGAGGAGAGGCCCACCTTCGAGTACCTGCAGGGCTTCTTGGAGGACTACTTCACCTCCACCGAGCCCCAGTACCAGCCCGGGGAGAACCTCTGAGGACCCTGGTTGTGTGTCTGTGTGTGTGTGTATGGGGGAAAGAAAGAGGGAGAGAGAGAGGCGTAAGGATATGTGCATGCACACATATATAAACTGAGAGAGGCAGGGAGAGAGAGGGAGAGAGAGACCATGCGTCATCCATTTTCACAATCTGCCTCTCTCTCTCTAGGTATACGATGGTTAGGTTCACCTCTGACTTCCAAATGAGTTGTGTGGCGTTCCCCTCACTATTGTATAATCATTTGGAGGCCCATCGTACATTACACTGTGTTTGCTTGCGCGTCAAGCTTTATTAAGGAGGTTTCGACAATGGAGCCAAGAATCCTTTATTATAGATTTTAAGGCGCCTTCATGGTACTTCAGACCTGGGGATTTCTACCTGGTAGACGGGTTAAAACCCTGCGCCTGACTTTGACACACCTGGGAAGATTTCCAGACGTGTGCATTAAAAGACGACGACGGGGGGTTGCCTAAGAGATGAGGAACTATCAATGTCCTGCTGAAAGTTTCATTTCAGGATCATGTTTGAAACTCCAAACAGTTGTATATTAACTTTGTCTTCCAATTAGGATCATAAAACTAAAGCAGCATCCAATTTTCATGAAAATTAACTAAACCATTTTTTTGGTTTATGTGTGAAAACTATAGACTTTTCACATTTTGATTTAATCAGTGTGGGTGGGGTTTATACCTGGATCAACTGGAGTGTTCTTTGAGGTAAAGGTTGGTTTAATATTTGTTTCTAGAAGCATCCATGACTGTGCACCACTGAGGATAGTAATTTGGTAAGTCGTACCTGCTGTGAGGTTTGGAATGAGGCGGACATGGGCCTGTGTACAACTTATTCAACTGAACATGCAGTCACCCTGGATGGATCTCCAGGACTTGGACCAGTGTAACATCCAACAGGGAGAAGTTAAGCCCATCCTCTTCTACTCCTGTCTCTAACACAAGGAACTGACTACTGATCACCGGTGCTCTTCTCAGTACAGGGGAGAGGACCAGAACATTGCTGCTCTTTTGTACACTGTTAAAAGTTAAAGGTGTATTTTTATGACTTTGAGCTTTACTAACCGTGGGGTCTGACTCTGGCACGACAAGGGGAGGGGGGGGATTCTTATCCAATCTTATTCCACCATGTTCTCTCATGGCTTGTTGCGGAGAGTTTATACCAAACGGATATGAGCTCACTTCATAATACAAGGATCTTTTGACAAGAGCTTCCAAATTGTTTATTGTGGAAACATTGTTTAATAAACCACTTCTGCTAAATTCAATGACTCCAAATGATCAAATAATAACAAAGCATTTAACCAATAAGCATTTTGGATGTGGTATTCCTTTAAAGATAAAATTTACTCAAACATACATCTATCTCATCAAATTGAGCCAGGGGATTTCATACTTAAACAAGTTGGTACATGCTATTCCCTAACCCTATAGTTAGTGCTCTGCCCTAAACCTTACCCATTTTCCTTCCCTAACGCTGTAGTGGGGGCTCTTTCCTCACCCTAACCCTCTAGGTGTCACCCATTCCTAATGCTATTCCTCTTTCCTCACCCTGAATTAGTGCTCCATCCTAACCCTGACTGTCTTCCCTAACCTTCAGTTAGTGCCCTTCATTCTGAGCTTAGTATTTGGATACTCTTTCAATTCAGAATGAGAAGTATATTTTAAATCCCTAATCAAATTGATTTGTTACCCGCATAAAGTAGGGGCAGACCCTTCTTGGTTCTTCTTTTGGTGCGGATGTTCATGTATCATTGCAATGCTCTTATTTATTCTGGGGGGGTAAGCCAGAAATCATTTTCCAACTTGCATAGGAGATGATTGGCCTTTCAGAAAAAAAGGCATTGTAAATGTATTGCTGATACATTGTAAATATCACCTTTATCTTTATTTATTCCTTCAGAAATACCTTCATTCGTGTTTTTCTTTCTTGGTATTATATTGTAGCCCGGGATATCATCTCAGGGTACCTGATCGAAAAAAAGAAACATGTTAGCAACACTTTCTCTGAACAGTATTGTTTTCAGACGTATTCAGGCATTCATGTTTAGCCGGTGAAAAGATGTGCTTAATGCATTTGGCCCCATTTTCTGTACCATTCATCCCGTTAATTTACATTCTTTCAAAACATGTATTACATCGTTGTGGTTTTTTCCCCAGATATTTATAAGCTTATTAACAGCTTGTCTAATCCTACTTACAAGGCATCCCATCATCGGTTTCTTTGAGTTCAGGAAACAAACAAAATAACACTATTGTACTAGCATGGGGCGCATGTATTTTATCAAATGGTTGCAAAAAATGTCACCACTGGGATCCAGGCTTGTATTCTTCCTGTAGGAATGACGACCCGTGTAGGTAAGAGGTAGTGCTGGAAGAACGTAGATCAGGCCATCATTCATTCATTGGCTTGTCTGTTGTCCCCAGACAATCGACCATTCTCTTATCTATTTATTATTTCCTGGGCCTTATCAATGAGCACGTCCCAGTCTGAAGGAAGAGAAAAAAATATATATATTTTCTAATTATGTGTTCAATGGAAACAGTTCCTGAAATATTATTATCTATGCAGTTATTTTTACAATCTGTAATATATTATACATCCCCTTTTCTACTGCATTCAATGGGAATTTAAAGATTTTCTTTGTAAAATACGTTTGTTTAAATCTTACAGTTACAATGTTGGAATAAATTGGTTTAATGACAAATGTGTTGGTGAGGTTATTCATTTTAAGCATTAATCCATCACTCATTGTTTTATTTGCAGGACATAAGCTTATCATTTCAAACCAAGTTAGAAGTTATGCAAGTTGGCAACTTTCAAAAACCTGCGAAAGAGTATCCTATTTATTTCAGACGTTGCGCTTTTTGCGCAATGCGATTCTGGCTAATGATACCAAATGTTAAGTCAGATAGGATCAGAAATTGTAGAAATGTTATATTGTAAGAGTCACGACACGTTCTTACGTATTTAAATTAAACAGGACTTCCCCCATCCCTTCCCTGCACTGGTGGTTTACCTGCGCGTCACATGTCCAGTGTTTGTGTTAGCGTTACCAGAAGGTCCGGGAAGAGTGTGTGTTTCAGTGAACCCACCGGTCACTAACAGGTGAGCCAATAGCGTTCCTATAGATATAAAAATAAGTTAAATGTTTAAACGGTTTGATCTTATTCTTGTGCTAATTATAAGCCTGACTCAAGCTGGTAATGTAATAGCCTATCGGAAACCAGAAGGAAACCGAATGAAAATAGTCTTCGCATTTAAAAACTTTTCATTTAGCTACTTTATCGCTTAATTCATGTTTATTATATTTTTTATCATAGATGTCTTTATCTATAAGGCATTTCCTCAACACGAGAACATCTGTGAAGAGGTACAGTGTAAATAATGAAGTTCATGGTTTAGCCTACCGGGGTATTCTCATTTAACGTTTGTTAAATGCTATTGCCTATGTCATATCGTTGGTATTTGGCTACATTAATTAACGTACAGTAGCATGCTCAATATCGTACGGCAAAAACAAATACGATATGAAGTCTCTTCCATTAAACCACGTCGTTTCTTTGTCCGCAATTTCTGATCTGAACACGCCCCATGCTTTATATTCTGACGTGCAGCGTGGATTTTGTTATGAGGAGCCAAGACTTGGAAGAGAGACTTGCAAGACCAAAATACCATGAACGATGTGCTAGTATAAGGTAAAGTATTCACTTCATTTGACACTCGTTTCTGTATCAGATTACATTAATGCTGCCTGTGTATAGCCGTCTCAACATGGCCGTGCTATTCTGAAATGTGAGTCTTGTTCACACTTGTTGTGTTTCTGTGTATTAATGGTTTGTGTCTGCCAGTGGCTTAACAAGGAATTAATTACAGTGGGAGATGATATCGTTTCAGAAACATAAATTGTAACCAACTTATATCTAGAAATTATGGATTTTATTTCCGATTGATCTTATTAATGACGCAACTTAGACATGGCATATCAATCTTCTGCTGGTCTGTTCTCCCTCACTCCATGTCCTCTCTACTCCCCTCCTCTTATTTGCATGTCTTCTCTCTACTCCTCCTTTACTCTCCTCTCCTCATCTCCTCCTATTTCCGTGTCTCCACTGTGAGTGAAGTTCTGAATACAGCAAAGCAAACCACCCCAAAATCTACGGAAAGGGATAACAACATCTGTCAATATTTTATTTTTAGAAAAATACATTAAGGGGAAGTATTTATTTAGTATAAGTACGTCTAAAAAGTCCTGTTGTTCCTGTTTCCTATATTAAGGTCTGTCACGTCAGTTCTCATGGCCTAATTTGACCTAAAGGTATAACATTTGACGTTTATAATATTTGAAAATTTGTATTTCTGTATTTCAAGGGGGCTGTCCCCCCTGGCTATGCCACTGCTGTGTGAATCTTTTAGAAAGCTATGCATAGCAATACTCTATGTATATGTGAAATGCTTACTGTATGTAAAGCGTGTTCAAAGTCAGTATTTTGCAACTTTGCAATTATGCTAGGCATTCTATGTCTGCTATTGGCTGTACACCACCTCTAGTGTTTGACTTCGTTACCTGTTCTTCCTTCTTCAACCCTGTCTGAACAGCACAGACAGTACCGACCCCCCCGAGGCTCACACACACACACACACACACACACACACACACACACACACACACACACACACACACACACACACACACACACACACACACACACACCACTAATCTCCTGTTTGCTTTGTGGCGGTGCTAATTACAAGGTTGTGTGTGTGTGTGTGTGTGTGTGTGTGTGTGTGTGTGTGTGTGTGTGTGTGTGTGTGTGTGTGTGTGTGTGTGTGTGTGTGTGTGTGTGTGTGGTGTTTAGGGCTGAGGATGTTGAACCAGTGGCAGTTGGTGGGCTGTAGAAAGGGTGACACCAGGAAGGGGAGATTGAGCTAACCGAGTGTTGAGCTGAAGGAAGCGCAGTGGAAACCACAGAGAAGCTGCATACGCCTTGGGCAGTGTGTCGCCTTTTGTAGTTTCATTTTGTCGTCTTCTTTTAGAATGTGTCATAATGATGTATTGCTCTGGAACATGCTCTGCATCCTTGAAATACTTGGTTCTCGTGCAGCCTGATGGTTATCTGTTTTTATTTTCTTCATGAAGCTGCATCTCTTTAGACTAGCTGAGTATGTACCCTGTAGGGCTATTGTTAAAGCAATCTTGATTATTTTCAAATCGCCACGCCCACTTCTCAAAAGACGCAGCATATTTCTGTCACACAGAATGTACTTTTGAAAATAAGGGCATTACGGGGGTACTAACTGAATAGTATGTATCTGTTACCAGGTGGGTACAAGTAGACAATACTTGATCATTACATGGGATCATTTTAATATTATTATTGTATTATATATTACATTATATTATATTGGAAGGCTAAAGGTGTGTTCTTTGACTCGCCTCCAATTTGAAATGATTTAATCTTTGACCAGTCCAGCCACATGACAGCTGGGATCGTTGGTTCGGAGGCCTCATTAGATGATTATCTCTAACTCGTCTATGTCAAAATGTTCGAAAGTGAGTTGCTTGGATGATTGATTCTTGGCAGCTTGTATCCAGGAGAAACAAACCTTTTCTGGCTGGGGACACTTGGATGGTGTCAGGGGAAAAGCCTCCCAAACTGATCTTAATCTGCTACCAACAGTTCCAGGGAAATCAGAGTTTGCGTGATTGCATTGAGCTTGGCTGGCAGAATGGGATTAAGGCTGCAAGAGTTGAGTGGCTAGAGTGGTGCTCTAGCGGTACACTGCAGGAGCAGACGGGGGGGGGGGGTACACTGTGTTGATGGCCCCACCTGGTTTGTTATCTTTTGTTCTAGCATTTAGTTGTGTCGCCGAGCACGGTCTCTGGGAGTGTTTTGATACCTAACCACACTTTCGTTTTGTTTCTTTTTTTTTTTTTTTTTTTACAATTTAGCACATATCACAAACATACTCCTATTTCGTTTCGGTAGAATTTATTTATATTTTTGCCGTAAGATAAAAAAATAATGCACACAATGCAAGCTACCATTCTATGCAGAGAGAGGGGAACAGAGAGTGTTTTTACAAGGGTTGTAACACATCCCAGACCAGGTTTATCGCCTGGCCAAACTAATGACTTGCTGACTGCTGAGTCCTGGTGTGAGAATGAGACGTCATTGTGTGTGTGTTTGTGAGTGTGTGCACCGTTGAGCAACTCATAAAGTTGCAGAGGAACCACAGTGGGGAGGGGGGTAGGACCGATGACTCAGAAGACACGCTACGCTTCAATTGAGGCTTGTACAACACGACTGAAGGGCTGGGCATGGTAGTCTTGAGATGCCAGCACATAACACAAGTCCTCTTCAAATGAGCAGACTTCCTCTAGTCTGTGACTCTGACTCTCTCTCTGTCTCTGTCTCTTTCACCATCTCATCCTTACTCACCAAGCTCCCTCCCCCCTCTTCCTGCCCGATATCATTCCAACCTTTATGATTTCCTCTTTCCATTTCTACAGCTGACCACCAAAGCGACTAAAGTAAACCAAGGGAAGACGCCTTGGGGTCTCTATGGCGAACCAGGAGCCCAGCGACCCCTCGCATGCTCTGTTCGACCTCTTCGTTGGAGCCAAAACCTGCAGGGATGTACAGCAACACTTTTCGGCGCTGTGCGTGCAGCTCCAAGTGGATCCCAAGGACTTCAGGGTCTTTTACTCCAAGCTGAAGGAAAGGCTGAACTACTGGAAGGCCAAAGCCCTCTGGGTGAAGATAGATAAGAGGGCGTCACACAAGGACTACCAGCAGAGGAAGGCCTGTGCCAAAAACAAGGTAACATGTCAACCCATGACTTCAGCAACCACTTTGGATTTCATTGCTCTATATAGAGACACATGGCTCGATTACTTTACTTCATTTGACTTTAGAGCAGCGATGGACACTTTCACTCTATTTTATATTGATTTGTCTACAACATTTGGCCAGAACATATGTACCAGAACAGGTTGTCTGACTGACTGGTGGGTTGCAGGTTAAATTTCCGTCTACTCAAAAAAAGAGCATGACATGATATGCACTGGAGTAAAATCGCAGATGATCTGAAAGTGTGTGCGAGTGTGTGAGAAATTTTGAGGCATTGACTCTAAAAGGCTAAAGCGCTCACTCTTGTTGTGTTGACACTCTATGAAGTGTCAATGCACTAGAAAAAAATGACCACACTTTGACTATGAACACCGTAATTCAAGTAGTAGTAGTATGAATTCTACCGCTTTATGTTCTCGTTCTTCTTGCTCAGTGTCTGGTGCTGGGGGCCGGACCATGTGGGCTGAGGGCCGCCGTGGAGCTGGCCCTGCTAGGGGCCCAGGTGCTGGTGGTGGAGAAGAGGGCGTCCTTCTCCAGGAACAACGTGCTGCACCTGTGGCCCTACACCATCTACGACCTCCGAGGGCTCGGAGCCAAGAAGCTCTACGGTCGATTCTGCACTGGGACCCTGGACCACATCAGTGAGGCAACACTGGGAATAACTGGGAGCGTGTGTGTGTGTGTGTGTGTGTGTGTGTGTGTGTGTGTGTGTGTGTGTGTGTGTGTGTGTGTGTGTGTGTGTGTGTGTGTGTGTGTGTGTGTGTGTGTGTGTGTGTGTGTGTGTGTGTCACATGGTGTGGTGACATGGGACCATGTGACCATGACACGTTACCAGGGGAACGTCAATGATTCGGTAGATGACGACTCAAATTCGGTCTACCACAAAAACGCAAATACATACGCGACACTGTGAGCTGGCAGTCACTTGTGTGCATAGACCTTTTATCAAATATTTAGTTACTGAGGCTTTTGAAACTGTAGCCATGAGCCAGGTTTTTTTTTCATTATCTCGTTATATTGGGCAATATCCCATGATTGAGATCTCAAACTCAAACAAATTTTGTACTGGCGTGACGGCCGTCTCGTCACACTAATAAAAACAAATAAACCTCCAATAAAAACACATAAGTCCCGGCAAAAAAGCTCCAAAAATATATTTTTGGAGTGTTCACCTGTAGTATATACTTAAACAATTATTCCCAATAATTGTTAATTATCATATATTATGGTTATAATAATTAGAATGTTTATCATAATAATGTATATGATCATTTGTTTATAATGAGCTGTAACATCCCGTGTCTCTGTGCAGGTATTCGCCAGCTGCAGCTCATCCTGCTGAAGGTGGCTTTGGTCCTGGGGGTGGAGGTGTTGACTGCCGTGGAGTTCCAGGGTTTGGAGGAGCCCTCCGGGGAAAAAGGTGCCACAATGTAACCTGTTAGCCTCCTTACACGAGACTGGCTTATTGTTGCTATCGAGAAGACGTTGAAGTGTAAATCAGTAACGTCATTCTGCCGCCATGTAGAATATTCAATTCAATTCAATTTTATTTGTATAGCCCTTAAAGGTCCCATGGCATGCTACTTAATGGATGCTTTAATCTAGATATTAATGGGCTCCTAACACAGTATTTGAAGAAGTTCCTGAAATTCAGCCTTGGTGCAGAATTACAGCCACTACGAGCCAGTCACACATTGAGCTTTCCCCAAACACGCTGTTTCGGTGTCTGTAGCTTTAATGCAAATGAGGAGGAGCGAGGCGGGTCAAGGAGGAGGGTGGGGGTCTGGCCCTGAGCAGCTTGCGGCCACGGTACCATGCACTCTGTTTACAGTGGATGTATCGCAATGGCGAGGCGCACACAGCCTTTGGCCTTGTTCTGTAAATATTCTTTAACACTCCGGGTGCTCCGGCGGGAGGCCTGGAGCTCTATATCTAAATAATATCACATCATACATAGATATCTATATCATATAATAGATATTATCACGGCCAAAAGCTCTGTGCGCCTCCAGACGATATGATGAATTTCAAACGACTGCGTCAGGTTCTCTGACGTCTCTGGTTCTTCCACTTCAACATCAATCTGAAGTAGACTGAACCGCGCGCTGCCCGGGGCGGTGGTGGTGGATACAATCGCGGGCAACAATCCTTTTCACCTCCATGTCGCAGTTCATGTACTTCAGGGAGTCAAAGCCAAAGTTCCTTTCCCCCAATTCCTTTTCAACCATGGCAGAGATTACTACAGTCTCGTTTTGGAAATACCAGAGACGTCAAAGAACCAACGTGTTATGCCCCATAACACCAACAGAAGAACGGTTATCCAAATAACAAAGTAGTGTACAACACTTGCGTTACAGTGTGTGTAATTACACACACACACACGTACACACACACACACACACACACACACACACACACACACACACACACACACACACACACACACACACACACACACACACACACACACACACACACACACACACACACACACACGTGTGGCGCTCGCACGGTCGTAGCTCATTGTCTCATTGGCGGACCAAATTCTCTTGGCTGGCAAGGCAGAGAAAGGGGAGGGTGGCATCTCCCCTTATGACGACATACGAGGACAATTCCAAAACGGCGTGTCTGAGCTTAGTTTTTTCAATGGTGGAGCAGAATGCCTAGTGCTCGTTTTACACCCAACACAATTTCTAGCTACTGGGGGAGCATAGGTAGGCAAGGGGAACTCATATTAATGTTAGAAATCCTCAGAAAGTGAAATTCTCATGCCCTGGGATCTTTAATCACCACTACAGCCTCAAAGGGCTTAACAGGCTAAATATTTATGACATATGCTTACGATGCTCATGATACTTCCTCTCTTCGAAACTAGCAAGTGACCCTCATACAGACGTAGAGTCATCGTTGGCTTGATGCGAGACAAATTCAGGATTTTACCTGAAAAAAGCTTCAGAAACATGAATGACTGCTACATTTAAACCATAGATGCACAAATTGTTTGTTTTGTAGAACCTATGATACCAACAGTGTTTTAACGGTGTTTTTTCTTCTATTTAAATGGCGCTTTGTCATGTCAGGTTGGACGGCCAAACTGCATCCTAATCCTCATCCTACGCTGGTCTTTGAATTTGATGTCTTTATTTCTGCTGGAGGGGGGAGCTTTCTCCCTGATGGTGTGTGAGACACACACACACACACACACACACACACACACACACACACACACACACACACACACACACACACACACACACACACACACACACACACACACACACACACACACACACACACACACACACACACACACACACAGTAAGGAACATAGATCACCTATTCCAAATAAAATACAATGGTGTAATAACATATTGCATTGCAATCACATACGGGACGCTTCCTTCTGGGATCCTTTTCAGAGCTGTGTGGGTCATACGTTAAATCTCTTCCATAACGGTCTCTCTGCAGGCTTCAAGCACAAGGAGCTCAGGGGGAAGCTAGCGATCGGCATCACGGCCAACTTCACCAACAGACACACTGCGGCCGAGGCCCAGGTGGCAGAGATCAGCGGAGTGGCCCGCATCTACAACCAGAAGTTCTTCCATGATCTGCTCACTCAAACAGGTGACTGACCTTAGTGTGTGTATGCGTGTATTCCAGTATTCTATGGTATATCAACAATATCTGAGCAGAACTGACACAATATCCACCATCAACCAGTAAAGAAATAAATAAAAAATCTCTACATAGATGTAAAAAATACAAATTCAAATAACAATAGCTTTCCACAGATACACTGTGAATACCTATGTGCCCCAGTGTGTGCTGTGAGATAAGGTAAGTGTCCCCTGGCGTTTTTAAGTGACCACCCACCAGGGTTTGACTTCATGAAGGATATGGGTTATTTGCGCCCCCCTGTGGGCAAAGTGGTTCCTAGCGCTTGGCTGATCACATAATGAAATAGACTGGGTAGCCTTGCCCATTCTGCCGGCGATTTGAGGTCACCCTGCACAAGGGTCTGGAGAAGAGCAATACATTTCTTTCTGCTTCCGATACGTTTTTGCGGGAGCCAATCATCGAGCTGGCTTTTCCCCTTGTCGCGCTATTGGCTGGTTTAACACATTGACGACAGGGAAGTGAAGGCGAGCAGCCAATCGTGTACATACAGAGTCAGTTGAACTAGGCCCGTTGATCACGCCTCTTGTGATGAAGAAAATGACAGCAGCTTCCCGAAACCAACGTGCAATCTACAATTGAGCTTGGTCTGGCCAGACTAATGAAGAAATTGACCCTGTGATGTAATTTGTTGAGCTATCTCCGCCAAACTTGGCAAACTTCTCAAGGAGGATGTCAGCTGTGTAAAGTTTCAAGATCCTGGAGCCTTAATCCTAAACCCCCTGGAGCTTAAAATGTATTCACTGTGGCATTTGGCCGACTTCTTAAGCGGGGTGGATGTGCCTACATCGTTTCAAGGCCCTGGGTCATTCTCAATTGGATTTTTGACTGATTGAATATTGCATAGTTTAGTCAATTATAATTTGTTTTTATCCATGAATAAGTCCTAATCAGACACATCCTTAGAGCATGTTTACCAAATTTGGTGTCATTTGGACCGTTGGTTTTCTAGACAATGTTGGATGTTTTCCCAAAGAGGCAAACAGTTCTGCATGTCTAATAAGTCATCTATACCAGTTTGAGGACTGTTTGCCATCAGGCGGAGGGGCACAGTTAACTTCTCACTTTATGGCCGAAGTGGTAGTAGGTACGAGACCTGCTTACCGGGAATATATACATTGTCGACAAATTTGAAAACTCCTGAGAATTCGGGAGCAGATCTGCAGGCGTCACCAACGAAAAACAATAACACTACGGAATCCCTAGAAGTGCAATAGCTTCTACAGTTTCCCTGTAAAACCTAATAAAGCAGTTAAAACCCAATAAAGCCTATTAAAACTTTACCAGAATATTTGTTTGGATTTATTGCTGGCTTTGTGAATCTGTTCCTGTCCTATAATCCGATTCCTGCTTCCTCTTAATGTATTTTTGCCTGTTTCTGTGTACATTTAATTTATGTTAAAGCTAATCCAGATGAAACTGTTTTTTCCTTTGCCTGCGAGAGTCTTATTGTCTCTCCTCCGTCTCCGTCTCCGTCTCCTCTCCCCCTGCCCCTCTCCAAAGGTATTGATTTAGAAAACATTGTTTACTATAAGGACGACACCCACTATTTTGTGATGACTGCCAAGAAGAAGAGTCTGTTAAAGAAGGGCGTCATTAAGCAGGTAACACACACACAAATACACACATGCACCAGGCCAATAAAACAAACACAATGAACAAACTAAAATTAACCTGATTGATGAGGGATCCGAGCCATTACTACTAACTCTGGGCTCCTATACCACCTCTCTCTTACTCTCTAGCCTCCAGCTTGGAGCTGATTAACTGATGCTCTTAATGATATATATGTATGTATGTATGTATGTATGTATGTATGTATGTATGTATGTATGTATGTATGTATGTATGTATGTATGTGTGTGTGTGTGTGTGTGTGTGTGTGTGTGTGTGTGTGTGTGTGTGTGTGTTTGTGTATATATATGCATGCATGTTACAATGAGTATTGGGGGGTCATCCTACACGTATGCTACAGACCACAGGCCGTGAACAAAGTAACTTATGGTTGTAAAACACGCAAACTTTATTCGCCCCTAGTTTTCTAAACGCTATCCTGCCAGGGGCCCCAAGTTGACTCTTTCGGGCCCTCTCAGTGGGCTTCTTCCCTAGCCAAGAACGGTTTTACAGGTTCTAGTCAACCAAGTCATCATCCCTCGTCCCCCTATCCCCGCACTCTTTTGTTCACCAGTCAATCCTCGACTTGAACAAGGCACATAATCCCAGATCAGATGTACGCTGATGGGCCTTAGATGTTGTCGTCTGGTGTTGTAATGGTATGATGAATGTGTGATGATGTATTTTTTATTTAGTTTTGCGTCCTGTCTTGATGTCCTGTCCTGATTGTCTTGTCTTGTCTGTGATGTTTGTAAATTGAGCTGCTGGGACGCAACACAAATTTCAGACTTGCTCTGACACTAAATATCATATCGTATCATATCGTATCGTATCGTCCTCCTCCCAGGACTACAGCGACGCTGAGCAGCTGCTGGCCCGGGAGAACGTGGACCATGACGCCCTGTGGCGCTACGCCTACGAGGCGGCCAACTTCTCCACCAACCGCCAGCTGCCCGACCTGGAGTTCGCCACCAACCACGCGGGGCGGCCCGACGTGGCCATGTTCGACTTCACCTGCATGCACCGCGCCGAGCACGCCTCGCTGGTGCGGGAGCGCCGCGGCAAGAAGCTGCTCATGGGCCTGGTCGGGGACAGCCTGGTGGAGGTGGGTCCGTCCGTTCACCTGCCACATCACACACGCCTCACCCCGGTTCAATGTACAGCGTGCAGCTGCTTCTGCCAGACATTTGTTCTAAAGCACATCCTCTCTCATGTGGACGTTAAGGCTACAGGGGTGGTGGTTAATTGCAATGTAACAGTGTAGAGAGATCTCTCAGGTTAGGTTATTTCAGCGTGCCACACTTTTTTAAGGTGGAATTGTTATCAATGGAGCGAGCCTAAAATAGAAAATCCTGCATATTGTTCACCTTTTGGTAGCATTTGGTACCCTCCTGTCAGCCCATGATGGCGCCTATTGCTCCGCTAACCGTTGGTGGAAGGACGGAGCCCTTCATGTACCATCCTTCTCAATGTTTCCCCCTGATGATAAGGGGAGTTGTCCCTTACCCTAGGGATAGTTGCCTATGAAGTCTGTGACTGTGATTAAGGGCGAAACTGATAACATTTACTGGATTTGACTTCATCCTCTATTGATATTGTACATGCAAAAGAACTGCTTCAATAATAGCTGTATAAAGCTGTATGAATAAATTAAATGTGAAATAATATAGTACATATTATAGTCTATTATTTTAATTATCTAGAGTCTGATTATCTAGGAAGACTTGTTGATAACATGTTCTGCAGTTGTTTTCTCCTGAGATCATAAGCCAGTACTATAATGGTAATGGCAGGTCTTGTCCTCAACATTAACCTTTACTGTAATGGTTATTGTTGATGGTGGAGGGAACTATAGCCAGAAGGTTTGGCATACATTCTAATGGTCTCTTTGTGTTTTGGTTGTGCAGCCCTTCTGGCCCCTGGGAACGGGTATTGCCCGGGGTTTCTTTGCTGCCTTTGACACAGCGTGGATGGTGAGAAGCTGGGGCCTGGGAATCCCCTACCTCAGAGTGCTGGCTGAGCGGTAGGAGACAATACTCGAGTCATCAACTACAGACAACATTAACACATGCTTATTCATAATTCTCTCTCTCTCTCTCTCTCTCTCTCTCTCTCTCTCTCTCTCTCTCTCTCTCTCTCTCTCTCTCTCTCTCTCTCTCTCTCTCTCTCTCTCTCTCTCTCTCTCTCTCTCTCTCTCTCTCTCTCTCTCTCTCTCTCTCTCTCTCTCTCTCTCTCTCTCTCTCTCTCTCTCTCTCTCTCTCTCTCTCTCTCTCTCTCTGGGAATAATAATTCATAAAGTAATTGGTCTTGAGCACATTCAGCAATTCAATCCATTTGAGTCTGGAATCCAAAAGTAAACAATTTCCCAAACAAACGGATCCCAAACATTTCTTAAACGATGAAAGGTCGTTTTACAATATAAAAAAAGTAACTTCTTTATCAAGCATGTTCAGAATGTGTAGATATGACACTTAAGGCGAGACACGGCAGGCAAAATCATCGATTTTTCAGTCACTGGTCAATTTTGATATTTTGGGCTATTTTGCACCATTAACATGTAATGTTTCGCACAAAAGAAAAAAAAAAGTCTAAACGAAACATTTAGGTGTTTGTTTTATTATAGTTTGTCAACTTGCGCCTCTGAATTTTACAGAAGATTCACCAAACGTTTGCTTTATTACGCACCGTTTCAAATTACAGCCGGTCTCTGTCATATGTGTTCAGTGGTATCATTGGAAAGCACTCGATCTGCTGCACAACATAAAACTGATATCTGATTGGCTGGACTCGATTTCCGACCGGACGATTGGTTCGAATGTATCACGTGGTATGCTCTCAAGCTTGGTTGGCTTTTGCCATAAGAATCTTTAAAGGCCGTTTTCTCAAAATGAGTGTTTTTCCATTTTTAGGTGCACATTTCTCAGCCTATGTAGAACCTAGGTACACCACACTTCCCAGTTTCACACATAGCATTGTTATGAAGACATCTACACATGGATTTATTTATAAATTGTTCCTGGCCAGATTTATGGGTAATTTTACCTGGAAATCATGGCGAAAATAGGGTTTTTAAGGCCATGGATAGTATATTTTGATTTCCCAGGTCATAAAAGCAGGTATCCTAAAATCCATGTGAGGATTTTTTGTCATTTGATATATAAACAAAATAAAAAAAGAATTTTGGTCCTGGCTTTATCACAGTTTAAGATTCATGCACCGGAAATATATGCAAAAACGTGCATATTTAATAAGATTCAGCCTAATTAGCATAATTAGATATGCTAAATTCAAAAACTTGTAATACATTTTTTTCTTATAATGATGTATGTAATCAATTGGTAAAGTTTCATGGTGATCCCTTATATTTAAAAATTGTACCCTATTCACCTGCCATGTCTGGCCTTAAGACGTTATTTGAAAGACGTCTACGTATTGTATTGCAGAGGTATTTACTGAAGTTAGCATTACATTCTTGTCTTTCTACTTTGTACCTCAAGAGGGCCCTTCCAATGAAGCGTCCAGTCTGCCCTCAGTCCAACATGAGAGGAGGAGATTGGTGCTGCCCAAGGGCCTATTCTGGCCTCTTGTCAATCATTGAAAATAACGATAAATTATAGAAATAGAGGTAAAAGGAGAGGTAACATCGCCCTTGCTTTCCACCACTGGAGTCGTCTCTTGGAAAAGGAGAAAATAAGAAATTAAGTTTGATGTTGAACTGAAGTTTCTGTTAGACTTCAAAGTAAACAGCTGTTAAGCCTCTCCCACTTAAATAGTGCTTAGTGCGCTAAAGCTTTCCTGTTTCTGTTCAATTTCATTTGATTATCCAGCTCTTTCTTATCAAACCTCTTCCCCCTTTCATGATTTACACACACACACACACACACACACACACACACACACACACACACACACACACACACACACACACACACACACACACACACACACACACACACACACACACACACACACACACACACACACACAATGACCCACACAGAGAGAGTGTCTACCAGCTCCTGTCCCAGACCACCCCGGAGAACACCAACAAGAACTACACGTCCTACAGCATCGACCCCACCACGCGGTACCGGCACGTCAACCTGTCCGCCATACAGGTGCACCAGGTCAGACTGCCCCCCCCCTCCTGAACAGAGTCCAACAGACAGGGGTTAACATTCGATCAATGTCTTTCACTGAAAATGCATATTAGAGAAAGTAATATCATGTGAAGTGCTTTGACTGCTGGAAAGCACTTCGGGTGTCTGGACATTATTATTATTATTACTATTATTATTATTATTATTATTATTATTGCAAACGTCCCAAGGGCCAAAATTGTGTTTATTGAAGTGACGCAATTGCTGCGTGGCTGCACTTCCACTACCAATTGAGTTGTTGACAAATGTTTGTCACAATGCATCGATCGAAGCACCGTTTTTATCTATGAGGAGGTTCCCCCACCTGGCGTTTCGACGCTGACTGTTCTTTTTTAGGTGCAGCAGCTGTACGACGTCAACGACAAGTCCCTTCCTACGAGCAAGAAGAACAAAGCCGCTCACCTACGACAGGGTTAGCCCCCGGTTTGTTTTAATGTGTTTCCCTCGTTGTTTTAATGCACCGCCTTCACGATGCTGTTCTTAAGATCCGTCTACCTCATGTAAATGTCTTCCCTGTCCTGGTCCCAGATTCGGCGGGTGGTGTGGAGGATCTGTTGAGGTGGTGTCAGAAGAACACGGCGGGCTACGCCGGAGTAGAAGTGAAGGACTTCACCCTGTCGTGGACCTCGGGCCTAGCTCTGTGCACCCTGATCCACCACTTCAGACCCCAGCTCATGTGAGTCTCATAGGATAAAACCTTTAGATGGACTGTTGTAAAGGGATGAGACCCTGTGTATTCATCTGTTTATCTGATACAACACACAGCTGGAACCCTGGATGTAAATGGGGGGGATAAAGAATTGGAAATTTAATAATTGTTATTTGGTTGTTCCGTTGTGATCCTCGTCTGGTCTCAGTGACATGTCGTCTCTGAATGAGTCCAATGCGGTTCACAACCACCAACTGGCCATGGATCTTCTGGAGCGGGAGCTGAGCATCTCCCCGGTGATGGCCGCCAGTGACATGGCCAGCAGTGCCCTGATAGACAAGCTGTCCATGGTGCTGTACCTCACCCAGGTCCACGACGGCTTCACCAAGAACAAAAAAGGTATGCCTTCAGAAATGGAGCTGTTGTTGCCCTCCAAACAGGATCTCAGCGGCGATAACAATTAAAAAAATTATCTTCTTTTATCTGTGCATTTTCTTTTGCATTTTTTAAGAAAATGTTTTTTAACAATATTTTTTTAATGATAATTTGCATATCCCATACCATTGGTCATGATTTTCAACATTTTGTACTGGTCTTTTCAGGTTAAACTGCCATATTGCTGTCTAAATTCTATTTAATTGTTCGTTTGTCTTTATAGATGGGTGCTTTATGAAACCCTATTAAATCTTGCATTAGTAATTAATCTCAAGTGCACAACATTAGCAAACATTTCTTAAAGGGTCAGGCCCCGTTCTCCTGCGACTCCGCACGTTTGGTGATGAGAAGTATTTCAATTCGCACCGTCTCTTTAAGAGCATTTACCCATAATCCACTGGGGTTTTTGAGTGGCTCCGTCTCTGGCTCAGAGCCAGCTTCTAAAGGGTTGCGCTGCTCCCGTGCACCAACAAACTGCAGCGGCGAGGACACGGCTTCTCTGGGATCAGGGAGGGACTACCGCCTCTCTCAACGGGAGCTAATAGTATTCCTGCCTTTGAAGGAGCATCTTATTGCCGGCGCTGCGTTGATTTATTCAGGAGGTATTTTGATGAGTCCCTTTGGGTGTGTGTACATGTCTTGGTGTAGTAAGGTGTGTAGGGGTCCTAGCGATAGTGGGGGGGCCAGCATTGCGAGCCCACTGTGTAAGCTATAGTGGGTGGGACATGTCGGCTCTCGTCAGTGATGCTGTGCAGTCGCACACGCTCACAGATGTGCAGCAGGGAGCTGTCTCCTGCAACCTGAGCTGAGGGGAGAGGGCTGGGGAGCAGCTCTGTGTGAGGGAGGTTGGGGGGGGTGTGTGTGTGTGTGAGCAGGGCTCTATATTGGTCCTGAGTGGTCCATCTGAATGAGGCTGCCGTAATGACAGTAAAGGTAAGTATGGGTCGAGATCGGCAGCGACTGTGGTGTCAACGATTCCTAATTCTTGCTTGATGGAGAGATGCAAATGGAGGTTTATTTTGCCGATAGTAGACGGATTGATTTTGTGTGCAGCACCGCAGGGAGACTGACGTAGCAGCGTGCGATGTGTGAGTAGGGCTCATGTCTGTGCATACGCGTGTGTGTGTGTGTGTGTGTGTGTGTGTGTGTGTGTGTGTGTGTGTGTGTGTGTGTGTGTGTGTGTGTGTGTGTGTGTGTGTGTGTGTGTGTGTGTGTGTGTGTGTGTGTGTGTGTGTGTGTGTGTGTGTGTGTTTGTGTGTGTGAATCCCTCTCCTTTTGTGGACCACCAGAGCCTGCAGACGTCCTGGACCTGCCCAAGCCCCTGACTCTGTCGCGAGCGCAGTCTGCCGTCTACTTCCTGAGCAAGCTGAAGCACAACTCGCTGCAGAGACGCAAGGTGAGCCCACTGTTTACACAGCACACGGTATCACCCCTCTATCAAGGGTTCTTGTCAATATGCCAACCAGAGGTAGGATTAAGGTCTCGCCGTTGCTCCTGGTGTTTGTATCAAGACCCTCGTGTGTGGTGGGGATGGCTTATCCTCTTAATGTAGAAGGTTGATCTAGCCATGGTCACACTGTTATATCTGCCATCAGAGTTTTAGTTCTGGTTGTTTCAACAGGAGAAGCTGGCCTCACAGAGACAGGAGAAGACCAACATGGGCGATGAGACCTGCGTAAGTCTATCTTAAAGACCTCAAATTACCATCATCTTACTTTCAGTGTGACATAAAGTAGCAGGAATCGTATTCAGGGTATGATTGTACGGTGGGACAAAGTGACTCAACGTACTCGCCGATTGCTCACAGTCTTTGTAAGAGAGGAGGCGGAAAGATAAGAACCGTTAATGATACAAGCTGAAATATTAGAGCACAACATTATTTTTGCTGAATCATATGAACCCAGAATATGAGCTCAATCATATGAACACCCTAACCCTAGCTGAAACATTTTAAGTCATTATAATATTAGCTGTGCGTCACCACCAAATTGTATTCAGATTTGGATCTTGCCAAACTCTCAAACAGCTCAACAATTCAACAAATATGCTCAGATTCAGACGTCACCGTCGTCCATCTGTATCGACAGAATTATCTTTTACGTTTTATTTTGTTGACGACTTAAACAAAATAAAATTGACCTTTCTTCTCTGACTTCCAACTTCCTTTGCTTCCCTCAGCCTGCAGCCCCCCCTGTTGCCCCGGAGGGGAACCAGGGCTCCGTTGTGAAGGGGGACATCGAGCCAGACGCGGCCCCGACACTGGGCAGCAGCAGCGAGGACTGCTACAGCTGTGGCCAGCGGCTGTACCTCCTGGCCCGCGTCAACGCCATGGGGAAGTTCTTCCACCGCGACTGCTTCACCTGCCACAAGTGTGGACACCCGCTGAGGCTGGGCGGCTACACCTTCCACCAGACCACAGGTGGGTGGGCCACCATTGATCCCTCACACATCGCGGGCTTCAGGGTGTTTGTATTTGTGGGTTTAAGCTCGACACGCACAGATTGGGACGGTGTGTTGTGATGATTTCAAGCATTTCATTGTGTGTGTTGAAAAGAATTGTCTGGGATTCGTTGGTCATGTTCGTCTTTCAATAGTTTTACGTTTACGTAAGATAACACATAATTGTTCCTCATGCATAAGCCCAAAAAAGAGGAACATTAACAGCTGCAGCACCTGTGGTATTAAAGTGCTCAGTGGAAGTCTATTCCTGGTATAATTACACACCACCGTGTCATTTATGTATCCGCATGAATTATTTGGGACATGAAGAATGGCTTCATCGTTTGGATGAATAATGGAGTAATATCCGTTGAAAAGGGCTGCGTTCCTCGTGTCACCTCTCTCCACTCCTCTCCCGTCTGGTTCACACAGGGTTCTTCTACTGCGAGCTGCACTCCGAACACCTGGGCCCCGCGAACGGATCCGAGGACTCCTCCGATGAGGTGGGTCCCCCTGGGGAAAGAATTACCGCCGCCTCTCCAGACTAACGTGACTTAACGTCGGCCGACAGTCGGAATTAAACGCGCCGATAAGTACGAGTGCCCCCTGCCGCGGGATATGATGATGCTCATCAGCTGCTGCAGCTCTGTGGAGTCGGCGCTGGAAAGCTAAAAGAAATATGAGGAAAGCGAGTGAGCGGAGTCAATTAATTCACAGAGAGCAATTTTGGACCGGTGTGGGACTTGTGGGCTCAAATGCCTTCCTAACGGCGCATGGAAGAGAAACGAACGCAGCACAGTTATTGTATTTTCTAGAGCTGTCAAGCGATTAAAATATTTAATCGTGATTAATCGCATTAATGTCATAGTTAACTCATGATTAATCGCGATTAATCGCAAATTATTTTTCTATGCTAAATATCCCTTGATTTTTTTGTCCCATAATTCTTCTCATTTTAATTCTCTTATCAACATGGTGAATTGCATCGACTTGCCTTGTGCAAATGATTTTTTATTGATAACAACATTGGCATATACTGATCAAAACAGGACGATACAAAAAAAGAGCCTATAGTGCAATTAAACGACTGCTTTGAACAAATGTCATTTGAACATAGCAGTCAGGCTACTGCTTCTTTGTTTTGAGCCAAAGAAAAAAATATATATATATATGTTTTATTTTTTTTTTAATAAAATAATGACGTTGATCGCGCAATAAAAATTTTAACGCCGTTAAAATTGGTTTGCGTTAACGCCGTTAATAACGCGTTTAACTGACAGCTCTAGTATTTTCCTCATTACCCTCTGTTGTTGTTTTTTCTTTGTCGTTTTGGATTGGTCCAGGTGTGTGCAGGAGGAGACGGTCCAACGGATGAAGAGAACAGCACTTCTAGTGATGAAGACGTTCCCTCCCCCTCAGACGAAGATCTAGAACACACGCTAGACTCTGGACCTACACGGCCACATCCAGTCCAGGGAGATCAACACCAGACCATCCCTGGACCTATAGGGAACCCCCAGTCCCCTGCAAAGCCCCCTCATGCTACCGGGATGGTGGCGCCCATTGAAGAGGAAGAGGAAGAAGAGGAGGAGGAGAAGACCACTACGCCAACCGTGTCCCCTCCTACCCCAAAGCCCCGCGTCTCCAAGCAGAACCATCCCAGCCCGCAGCCCTCGCCTCCGGTCCCCAAGCCGCGAACCCTCCACCTGGTCGACCTCCTAGCCGACCAGGTGGAGGAAGACCCCGGAGGGTCCCCTGAGCACCAGGACCGGGGGTCCCCCTGCCAGAAGGACTCCCGGCCCAAGCAGTCTCTGCGGAAGCTGCAGCTGTCGGAGGAGGAGAAGTGCCAACTGGTGAACCTCCAGAGCTTCAGCGCCGACTCGGACTCTGAGACCCTCGGGGGGTCTTCCAGCTGCTCCTCTTCGTCCGCGGCCACGGCGGGGGGGCCGAGCCCCCCCAAGCCGGCGGGGCAGGGCCAGGGCCAGGACCCGGGGCAGGAGGAGGAGGGCTACTGGAGTGGCAGCACGGTGCAGCGCGAGAAGAGGAACCGCCGCTGCTTCCGCAGGAAAGAGGAGCCGGGCGGCCAGGCCAAGACCAGGGTCCGCTCCAAGTTCTCCCCCTGGAACCTCTCATCGCCCCGGCTCAGCAGAGACCCCCGGCTGAGCGTCCTCACCCCCCACCCGGGCAGAGTGGGTGAGTAACGCCAGCCCATCCCCCCCTCCCCCAACCCCCTTCTAAACCAGCTCCTTTATCTGCTAAAGTAGGCAACGTTTTTTGGGGCTTAGCATAAGCGGTTAACAAGAGCTAACTGTCAGTCGGCCAAAGCCTCTCTTGCCTCGCGCTTACATGCACACACTTATATGAACGAGTATGGATGAGAAAACTGGGAGGAGATGCTGACAAACCCTTCACAAAAGATTGGCGTCAAAGTCACACCAAAACAAATAGTAAATAGTTAAATAGTTGTGCTGTAGAATGATGATTGTCATGTATTACTAGACTAACCCAATCTAAGGTTTATCACAACAGGGTAAACTGATGAGATAATGATATGAGAATTGATACATATAATATATAATATGTTGTGTACTACTCGCCTGATAGGTCGGTAGCTTTACGTTGGAAAATAGTCGCCTGATTCGTCAGTAGATTTACATTGTGTCCTAGTCGTCTGATAGGTCAGTAGATTTACATTGTGTACTAGTCGTCTTGTAGGTCAGTAGCTGTGTACTATACTAGGGCCTTTCTGATTGGCTCAAACCAATAGAGTTCGTAGAATATGAGTGACATGTCATTTCGGACTACGGAATTCAAGCGATTAGAATTTACAGTATGGAGCAAAAATAATGGACTACACAGTATACACACACATCAGTATACACACAAAGGTCATCCTTTTCTCATCTTTTCATGTTCTTGTCCACAGAGACAACTTTCAGACATGGCCACAGCACTTCAGAAGATGGGGCTGATGAAGAGGAGGACGATGATGATGACGATGACGAAGATATGATGTTTGGGAGAGACGACATCGAATTCCCTGACGAGAAGGTAGGCTAGGACCGGAGCAAAGGTGTTCAATTTGGCGCAGTTGAAGTTGAAGTAGCAACAGTTGCAGTTAAACATTGCACGAATTTAAACAACCATATTACAATTGTCTCTTAATATATATGAATACTATGCCGCAGAAAATGTTTTTCTCTGCCAAAGTTTGTCCAATATCACTTACCCTACCTCAATAACACTACCCGCTAAATATATCCCCCAATAAAGTCTGGTTCCTATGGTTACTTAAGCTTAAAAACAGTAACAGTTGCTACTTCAACTGCCATTTCAAACTGGCACAAAGACAAACACTAATACACTACCTTTCCATTTGCCGGCCCAGCCCTCTGACCCCGTCGAAGCAGAGAAGTTGGAACTGAGGAAGATGAGGACCCTGGAGCGAAGAGCCAAGATGACTGAACTACAGCGCTTCCGTAATGCCCAGGTCAGCAATTATTAAATGCTCATAAGGGGCATTCAGTACTATTGCTTTTGTAATTACTACTATTGCAAATAATACCTATACGTGAATATCATTCCTATAATGGGCTTTACCTTAGCAGGCTCGTACTATAGCTTATGGGGTTGATAACGTAATTGAATAACACAATAACATAATTCATTGTTACAGTTAAACATTGCAAGAATTTAAACAACCATATTCCAATTGACTCTTAATATGTATGAATACTCTACCCCAGAAAATGTTTTGCTCTGCAACAGTTTATCCAATATCCCTTTCCCTAACCCAATAACACTACCCTCTGACTCGATCCCCCAATAAAGTCCCGTTCCTATGGTTACTTAAGATTAAAAACAGTTTTTTTAACTTTGCCTTTATTTTCTCTTGCGTATCTAGTTTTATTTTATTACTCTACAATGCATTTTTTACCTTGCCTTTGTTTTCTTTTACTTATCTTTTATTTTATTTTATTGTATGACCATTTTTCTATGTGAATTACTTGAGTCTGCCGTGTGTATGAAAAGTGCTTCATAAATAGAGTTGCCTTGCCTTGCCTTAACGGTTTGACTTTTGACCCCGGGCAGTCCATCCAGAGGAGGCTGGAGGAGATCGAGGTGACCTTCAAAGAGCTGGAGGAAAAAGGCGTGGTGCTGGAAAGAGCTCTGAGGGGGGAGCCAGGTGAGAGAGCAGCCACACACGTCTTACTCATCTCAACCAAACCCACAGAGTTGTCCTGCGTGTGGAGTCATGATCAGGGAACGAGGACCACTGACATCCTACTTGTTGTGAGGCAGCTGTTAGTCACACCAACAACCTCTGACTTTGTCCCAAACCCTGACAGGAATACATTGTCCCTGTGAGGTTTAGGGTTTCTGTTAATTCATGTATAGACTGGCTAAGTCACACCCACCTCATATCTGGACAAAAACTAAAAAAGATTTGGGAAGTAAACGGGGGAGAAATTAAAAAGGTTTTGATCTGAATCACCATGAAATTATCGTGGAGGAACTAGGTTTGTGCTCCATTTTCCACATCAAGTGTTATCTAATTTGGTCACCAAAAACTAATGGTGACCGGCCTTGTACCTGTGACATTTTTTCATCCACTTACACATTTCTTCATATTAGATAAACTTTGCCTCCGGACATTTCATGGAGATTCATATCAAATGCATCACTTTTTTTAAATGTAGCTGCGTTACCTTTTTCTGTTTCTGAGATCCGAACGTGAGCCACTCTTTTGGCTATTTTTTTTTGTATGCCCATAACAACAGTCAATGTATCAAAAGTGTGTCTTTTTATCTTCTCAATCCAAACCACGCTCACCCTGATCTTATACCGTACTCTACCATACTAATGCCCTTACACACATGTGGCTCTATATGCTAATGGCTAACACCGTCCTCTGAACCTCTCCACAGGAAGTGGAGGTTCTCCTGAGATGATCGAGCAGTGGATACAGCTGGTCCACGAGAAAAACGCAGTGGTTTCTGAGGAGTCCGACCTCATGGTGGCGTAAGTAGAATATCAATGATAAGAATAATAATAATAATAATGAGGTTAATGATGGCGATGATAATCATTTGAAGCAGATGTTATGAAAAGGCTAATAAACAGGGCACATAACATAAAAAAATGACATGGAAATATATAAAATAGTCAAGGACAAACTAGTTAGTAAACATTTAAAAGGTAAAACACAAAATAAAAAAGAGGTGTAAAAAGAACGAATAATAATAAAGTGAAAGCGTTAAATCCAGGCATGTGAAGAAAGATACTATTAAGAAGTATGAAAAACATAAATCCAGATGAATAACTGTTCCCCCTCTGGACACACATGCAGCAAGTCAACAGTGCGTGACTGTGCAGTCACCCTGTGAGCACAACACCGTCTGTGTTGAGGGTGAAAATAGGCAACAGCATGGTCACTGTTTCCTCTTGGAGGGAATGAATAACACGCACACACGCACAAACACACATTGCACCCTGTGAGTCAATGTTGATTGCTGCACAAATGTTTCAAAGGTAGTCAAGTATTGAGCCACCATTTAAAGGTCACCGCCCACAATCAAAGTTAGACCTCCTTCCCACCACTTTGAGACACCTTCAGTAAACACTGCCACATTTGTATCCTGAAAATACAGATTTTTTTCCGTAGGGCTGGAAAATCACAACCGTGATCAAACTTCTTATCACATTGAAGGAGATAATATAAATATAAAAAGCTTATGGTTCCTAATATAGTCCTCCAGCCAGGAGTTTCACTTGCGTGAATATGAAGGCTGAAGGTTGAATAGGATAAGAGCTAGGCTAACCCTAGCCCCTAACCCTTTAGCTGTAAATAAGCCCTTCTGTTGTGGTGCTTTCTTGCAGGTCTCGACAGCTGGAGCTTGAAGACCAACAGGGCATACTGGAACTGGAGCTCAGGAAGTACATGGAACTGAGCGGTATGTCATGCTTAATCGGGGTAGATTGGTTCTAAACAGGTCATTCATATTTATATTGTTTATGGGCTTCGGCTGTGAGCAGGCTGGGATACAGGCCTTTATGCCCTTGCTTGGATCTGACGTATGAAACAGATGCAATATGGATAAAATCTTTATAAGAGTGGTCGGATTTATTGCGATTGCTGCTGTTTACAAAATAACACGTGATTCAGACCACTTGTGCCTGCAATGTTAACATTATTTTTTAATTAGAACATAATATGTTCTAATGCAATGTAATGGTACAACAAAAAACCTTGATAATAACTGTAATCTTCCTGTCTTAATCGTGTGTGTGTGTGCATGTGCTTTTATGCGTGTGTGATTGTGTGTGTGCATGTGCGTGTGTGATCATGCGTGTGCATTGGTCTTCTTGTGTCTGCCTGTGTGTGCGGTGCGCATGGCGTGCGCGTCTCAGACTCTGAGAAGACGGCGGAGCAGCAGGCGGAGGAGGAGCGCATCCTGCAGCAGAGGATGGAGGTGGTGGACATGAGGGACTCCCTGGTGGCCTTCCTGGACGAGAAGCGTCTGAAGGAGATGAGCGAGGAGCAGGAAGCCTTCACCCTCAGGGAGGCCAAGAGACACTCCAAGGCGGGGGCTCAGGTGCACTGGGAGTAAAGGGGCTGGGGGGGGGAAGCACCAAAATAGAGAGACACACACACACACACACACACACACACACACACACACACACACACACACACACACACACACACACACACACACACACACACACACACACACACACATATTTGGGAAAGGGAGGGGTCCTCTTGCCAGTGACGTGATGACAAGCTTCTACAAAAAAAGATGCCAAAGACGGTCCTCACAGGGGGGGAGGGGAGAGAGTGGATGGAGAGATTCCCCCCCCCCCCCCCCCAAACCAGGTTGTGGCGTGTGCACACCCAGATCCCCAAGGATTTGGCCCTTTGAGAAGCATCAACGTTCTGTAGGACTGAAAGAAATAATGAAATGAAAAGATGCCAGGATATTTGTATATAAAATGAATGCCATAGAGATCCTCATGTTGGAAGTGTCAGAGCCTGTGTGGTTTTGGATAAGAATGCGATGAAAAATAATCGCATCTGATGTATTACTGCGAGAATCAGTGCTTCTAAACGCTGGGGCGTGTGATACACAAAAACTACTATTGTTCTTTTTCTATACTACATAGAAGTCCTTCTAGCGGTGACCTGGTCTTAAAGAATATATATTATGTTCTAAATATATATAACAGATGATGTGACAAAGCGTTTAATTCACAGATACTTTTTTATATCTTCATCGTCATTGATGTAGCGGTTCCACTTTCTTTGCTTTTTCAGATGCATGTTTCTAGCTGCTCTCAGGGCTTCAGTTCTCCTGATCTAGTCTTAGGTTTCTTTCACTGATGGCCTTTAACTGTTAGGCGGCTCTTAAGGCTGAGCTAACCCTAGGAAACACAGAGGTTTACACAGGAGAAAGGGGAAGCCATTTTATTTCAGCGATTGACTATGAGGCTTCATTTGCAGACCAGAACCTTGTTGTTGTTTCTGGTGCACAAAAAATATTTTCAAGCTAAGGAGAAAGACCATGTCATGTTCTTGAAAAGCCTTAAATATTCATTCTGTCAAAGATCACTTCACAACTATATAAAAATAAAGATCATGCACTTTGTGGTGTTTAGATTTTCTTTTTTTTGAGCTGCATCATCTATTTACGGCCTTTGGGATCTGGTTGTTTTATTTCAGTGTTTATGCAAGCTAACTAACTGTCACTCGAGGGCTGTCCTTTTGATATGTTATTCAATCGGATCAGTTACCCCTGCTTTTCTAATTATTTACCACTAGGGGGCAGGCTCACAGCATCACTTCAACTTCTAAACTCCAGTCCGGATGGGAGAGACTATACTATAACTCTGCATACTTGTGTACTAATAACTTTTGTTATAAGTGTTTCAACATTGAAACAATAGATCATAAGATTGTATGCTCACACATATGCCGCTTTTCCACTGCATGGTACCAGCTCGACTCGACTCGACTCAGCTCGCATTTTTACTGCGGTCAAGTGAGCCGCTATTCGTTCATCCGCGGTTAAGCCAGCCGTCACACAAAATCTTCGTGCGCCTTTAAACATCCTTTGGTTGGTATCTCGCAACGTTTTCAAAATAAAACCCTTCACCTACGTGCGTAGATATATAGAACACTAGCTGTCTTACACTGCGGTCAAGCCAGCCGACTCATCAAGATCGGCGGTCAAGCCAGCCGACTCAGTTTTTTGCCGTACCTGTATATACTAGCCATTACGGTAATAGCGTCTCAGAACTAGTTTCAAATAAAAGCATTCGTCGGGTACATACAAAAAGACAGTCAAAAGCTACTTGCTGTAGTTTGGTCTGGCTTTGCGAGACTAATAAAAGCAAATACTATCAAAGGAAGTGTACGGCCGTTGTGGTATTTACTTTCAAAATAAAAGCCCACCAAACATGCCCTGTTATTCCAGGCTCATTTCACTTCAGGGTTATAGTTCACGACCCCATGGGGTCAGGCAAGAAGTTTCAGAACATTCTGATGTGGAGTTTCAAAATAAAAGCCCACCAAACATTCCAATATGAGACATATTACATATGATTTTGGATTCAATTTAAAAGAAAATGCCCTGTTATTTCAGGCTCATTTCACTTGAAACTACGCATCAGAATGTCCTGAAACCTCTTGGGTGACCCTGTGGGGTATCTTGAACTATAACCCTGAAGTGAAATGAGCCTGGAATAACAGGGCATTTTCTTTTAAATCGTATCCAAAATCATATGTAATATGTCTCATATTGGAATGTTTGGTGGGATTTTATTTTGAAAGTAAATACCACAACGGCCGTACACTTCCTTTGATAGTATTTGCTTTTATTGAATGTCTTTTTGTATGACGAATGCTTTTATTTGAAACTAGTTCTGAGACGCTATTACCGTAATGGCTAGTATATACAGGTACGGCAAAAAACTGAGTCGGCTGGCTTGACCGCCGATCTTGATGAGTCGGCTGGCTTGACCGCAGTGTAAAGACAGCTAGTGTTCTATATATCTACGCACGTAGGTGAAGGGTTTTATTTTGAAAACGTTGCGAGATACCAACCAAAGTGTTTAGAGTAAAGGCGCACAAAGATTTTGTGTGACGGCTGGCTTAACCGCGGATGAACGAATAGCGGCTCACTTGACCGCAGTGCATTTTTGGCGTTTCCACCGCGAAAACATGGTATCTGGTACCTGAAGTGGCTGCTTTTTCTAGTACCGCCAGAGAATGTCTAATATGAGTAGACGGGCTCTGGTAACAGCCATAGCAGCGCCGCAGCCAACATATTCCACTTCTTCAACTTCTTCAACATGCCAGCTAATAATTGTAATGTTATCGATGTCCTCCATTGTTGTTATGTGGGTTCTCTCCGTGTGGGTTGCGTAGGTGTTGTTTGCGTCGCGTACAAAAATACGTCACGGCCCTTTCGCGCAGCCGACCCCGCCCACGTCCAGGAGGTACTATTTGCGGTGGAAAAAGAGTCGAGTCGTGTCGAGTCGAGTCGAGCTACATGTGCGGTGGAAAAGCGGCAATAGTGGTCCACTCAGTATCAAGCACATCCATTATAATAACAACTCTATCCCTCATAAAAGCCAACTGAATTGATGAAAACACCAGAAAATACTTTGGGAAATCAACTGCTGAGAAACTCTGAAAATATGCGATGAATAAATGTAAGTAAAAAGAAGATGCAATATCAGCAAGGCGTGAAAGGGGGGGATAATAACAAGCAAACAGATTATCCGCAAGGTATTTCTGGACAACGGCGAAAGCTTCGTTTATTGAAGAAAATGTTGCGCAAAAGTTTGCCGTCCCTCTTAGACGTCCTACATTGTTGATCTTTGTTCATTGTGCGCTTTCTTCTTTTTCCTTAGATTTAATAGTAGGTAGCTGTCAGGCTGCTATGAGGTCACGATGCTAACGTAGCTGCCGGGGCTTTCGCCATCCGGATTGAACCCCCCCACTACCATAAGGGAACTGTCGGCGGTGGAAACGCGAGCCGTAGATGAGCCGCGCCGAACCGCACCTTCACTACTCCACCAAGCCGCACCGAACCGACCCGCACCCTCCGGTGGAAATGCGCCATAAGTAACAGAACAGGTCCACTGACACTAGGCACGCATTCGGGCAGCAAGTAGCCTATTGGAGAAGCCACGCACCAGGCAGAAATGACACATGGCCATATACAGAAAGCCAGGGCTGGCTTCAAGAAGTGAAATGATCAAACGGCTTACCGTCAGAAGAGTTGCAGCAGGCGACAGGTTCTGCTGCTCAAACGACTAAGTACTGTATCCTTCCATTCGATTAAATTCAATTTTATTATTTCTTAATCACCATTACAGTCTCAAAGGGCTTAACAGGCCAAATATCTATGGCACCCCCCTTTACCCAGGCCCCCACAAGAGCAAGAAAAAACTCCCTTGAAATTAGCAAGGAAGAAATCCTGAGAAGGAACGTATAGTAGGGGATCCCTTCTTCCAGGGATGGTCAGGAGTGCATGGGTGCCATAATTGACAGACAGGTAAATACATGCACATCATATTAAATTGGTGATGTGTTGCTGGCCGGTTAACCATGAGGAGAGTCCAGGCATCCAGTCCAGTCACCGCAACACGCTAGAACAGACTGAATAGTGAATTAGAACGGAAAAGTACATTGTGAGGATGTATACTGTATTAACAAAAAGTACAAACAAACAAAAGCACAAACAAACACAGAGTGGTCTACACATCGCATCTGTGTCGTTTTCACACTCCTATGTTCCAAATGCAAGATTGTATAGATTCGTTTGAACGTTGCTTTGAATCGAGTCAGCTTCACTGATCACTGGTGGCAACCTATTCCATAGGAAGGGGGCTCGATAGGCAAACGCTCTCTGTCCAGCCAATTTCTTTTTAACCTTCAGCAGTGAAAGAAGGCCAGCTCCCGAAGACCGGAGGGACCGAGAAGGACTATAAGGAATGATCAGGTCCTTTAGGTAGGATGGAGATAATCCATGCAAGGCTTTATAGGTTAGCAGTAGCACCTTAAAATCCCATTTGAAAGTTATTGGTAGCCAGTGCATAGAGGCGAGAATAGGTGTGATGTGATCAAACCTTCTGGTTCTGGTCAGCAGTCTAGCTGCAGCATTCTGTTCAAGCTGTAGACTTTTTGTGGTAGAGTTTGGTAGTCTCGAGAACAGTGCATTACAATAATCCAGTCTTGATCAAACAAATGCATGAATCAGTGTCTTTGCATCCGCTGCAGATAACATTGGTCTGTTTCTTGTAATGTTTCTCAAATGGAAAAAGGCAATTCTAGTTGTGCTTCTAACATGTTGGTCAAAGCACAGTTGAGGGTCGAACAGGACACCAAGATTTTTGACAGATGGACTCTGGGATGGCGAAGCTATCCAACCACCGTGAGACATCCTCAAATTCTCTCTGGTCCTGCTTTGAGCCGATAATTATCAGCTCTGTCTTCCCAGTGTTAAGCTGTAGGAAGTTCTGTGACATCCAGCTCTTCACCGCAGCCAGACAGGACTCAACTTTCTGGATCTGGGCAGAGTCCCCTGAATCTACAGGAATGAAGAGCTGGAAGTCATCAGCGTAGCAATGGAAACTAATTCAGAAGCTGCGGATCACTTCGCCCAAGGGAAGCATGCAAAAAGTAATGGACCAAGGGCCGACCCTTGTGGTACGCCAAAGCGTAGTTTGCGGTGCTTCGATTCCGAACCCTCATGGAGCACAAATTGTGTTCTACCTGTGAGGTACGATTCAACCCAGCCAAGGGCTGTACCCCTGAAACCAACATAGTGCTCAAGACGGTGAAGAAGAGTGCTGTGGTCGATCGTGTCGAACTCAGCACTCAGGTCAGCAGCACAAGCATTGAGCTTGTATTTGTATCCAAAGCAAGAAGGATATCATTTACAAATCTTGTCACAGCAGTTTCAGTTGAGTGGAAATTCCTGAACCCCGACTGGACAGGTTTGAAGAGTTTGTTCCTTGTCAGATAATCGACGATTTCAAGGTCAAGGTTCAACTTTATTGTCCCCGTGGGGAAATTTGTCTTGGGCACAGTGCATCATTGCTTTCTTAACATACACAGAGTACAACAGAACAAAAAAACACAACCACAGACACAAACACAACCAGACAAATCAGCATTTTAACATTGAGAACATGGAGCTTGATAGACTTAAATTGCCCCTTGCTGTATAACATAGAAATCTAAAGTATTGTGATAAAGTGCAAGTGTTTATTGCACTAGAACTTATGGATAGAGTGCTATGTGCTAAATTGCTTAATTCTAAAGTGCTATGTGATAAAGTGCTATGTGCTAAAGTGCAAACCTATTGTTGCACATTGTTCGTCAGCTTAATGGAGGCTGGGACAAATGATAATTTAGGACGGTTAGATTTGCATAGTGGCACACAGAGTCTTCTCCCTGATGGCAGGGTTTCATATTCAGGGAAGAGTGGTGTTGGGAGTTGGAAATTATTTTCTTTGCTTTTTCCTAACTGCCTGCTCATAGATGCTCTGTATAGGCTCATATACTTTGCATGCATAGCCTAACCTGCTATGCATGCACAACCAAAATTATGCGATTTCCCCATTCATATATTTTATTTCATTTAAGTTACAGTTTGCACATTTAATATTAAAACTTTAATTAAATTAAAATTAACTAATAGGGATTTTCTTTTGGCAATACCATGACCTGTGGTAGGAGGGGCATTAATGACCGCTAGGGGGGGAATGGCCCAAAAATGCCCCACCTCAACACCGAGCAAAGGTTAGAGCAAGGGTAGAACAATAAACAGCTGAAAGGCAGATAATTTTTATTAGTACATGGAACCCAGCTATGATATCAAGGTCCATAGAGAGTGGAAGTAACTTAGAAAAGACACCTAATAAAAGTAGCTGACAAATGTAGAAGCACCGAGGAGTTTGGAGCCAAGACTTGATAGAGACCAAATTACCATGAACGATGTGCTATAGTATAAGGTAAGCAAATTCACTTAATTTGCAACTTGTCTCCTGTATCAGATTACATTTTAAATGCTGCCTGTGTGTAGCCGTCTCAACATGGCCGGGCTATTCAGAAATGTGAGTCTTGTTCACGCTTGTTGTGTTTCTGTGTAATAATGGTTTGTGTCTGCCAGTGGCGTAACAAGGAATTAATTACAGTGGGAGATGATATCGTTTCAGAAACATAAATTGTAACCTAGTTATATCTAGAAATTATTGATTTTATTTCCCATTGAGCTATTAATGACCCAATTAGACATGGCATATCAATCTTCTGCTGGTCTGTTCTCCCTCACTCCTGTCCTCTCTACTCCCCTCCTCTTATTTGCATGTCTTCTCTCTACTCCTCCTTTACTCTCCTCTCCTCATCTCCTCCTCTTTCCGTGTCTCCACTGTGAGTTAACTTCTAAATACAGCAAAGCAACTACCATCCCAAAATCGACGGAAAGGGAAACTACATCTGAGCATTACGAAAGGAGTCTGTGTCTTTTGCGTGATTATCAGCCTTCGTATTAGCGTTATATGCTGCATAAAGGTGACAATCGAGAGTTGCAACTTTTAAAGGCCATGGAAGCCACTCTTATGTCAATATTTTATTATTAGAAATATACATGAAAGGGAAGTATGCATTTAGAATAAGTTCTTCTAAATAATCCTGTTATTACCGTTTTCTATATCAAGGTCTGTTACGTCAATTTTCAAGGCCTAATTTGACCTAACGGCACAGAATTTGACGTTTTATAATATTTTATATTATTGTATTTCTATATTTCAGGGGGGGGGTCCCCCTTGGCTATGCCAGTGCTGTGTGCATCTTTTAGAAACATCTCTTCCAGTGTCCTTGCCAAGATTTTCCTTCTTCCTACCGGAAGAAGATCCGGCACCTCTTAATTTTGGCCTCCCTGTGTTCCAGTACTTATTTGGGCAGATTCGGTACCAATCATAAAAAATAAGATAATATTATGCATAAATTAATTTACAGAACAAATCCTAAGAATTTCATGTTGTTTATGAAGATTTGACGTCATTTGAAAGTGTCGGAGGTCTGTTGACGATCTTTTGGCCGACTAACTCTATTTAATTAGGATATTGATCCTGCGCGCCTCCTCTTAGCAACGGAATTTGTTTAAGATATAAAACCATTTAATTGACCATACACACACTAAAACAGATATTTTCGTTTTTAAAAAATATTTGGAAACGAAAATTCATATTTCCCGCAGTGTGCCTCTCTGGTATTGTATCAAAAGACTAGGGCTGTAACAATACACCAACTCACGATTCGGTTTGTATCACGATTTTTGAGCCACGGATCGATGCATCCCACGATTTTTTTAAATTTGCTCCATAACATATGTCTGTCACACAGAATGTACTTTTGAAAATATGAAATTACGGGGGGGAACTGACTGAATATTTATACATCTGTTACCAGGTGGGTACAAGTAGACAATACTAGATCATTACATGGGATAATTACAATATTATTATAGTATTTATATTACATTATATTGTATTGGAAGGGTAAAGGTGTGTTCCTGACCCGCCTCCAAGTTGAAATGATTTAATCTTTGACCAATCCAGCCACATGACCACTGGGACCAACCATTAGATGATTAGCTCTAACTCGTCTATGTCAAATTGTTCCAAAGTTCAGCCATGGTGAGTTGCTTGAATCTCGATTAATTCTTGGCAGCTTGTATCCAAAACATTTTCTGGCTGGAGACACAGCCAGAAAGACACAGGCTGGAGACACAGGCTTTTTGATTAGCCCCACTGTGTTGATGGCCTCACCTAGTTTGTTATCTTTTGTTCGAGCATTAAGTTCTTTCCCCGAGCACGGTCTCTGGGAGTGTTTTGATGCCTAACCACACTCTTTCTCTTTCGGTACTGTAGAAAAAATATATGTTTTAGGCATGAGAAAAAAAAATGCACACAAGGCAAGCTTCCATTATAAGCAGAGAGAGTGTTTTTACAAGGGTTTAGTTTTCATGTGTATCTTTGATGTTGTAACACATCCCAGACCAGGTTTATCGCCTGGCCAAACTAATGACTTGCTGACTGCTGAGTCCTGGTGTGAGAATGAGACGTCATTGTGTGTGTGTTTGTGAGTGTGTGTGCGTTTGAGTAACTCATAAAGTTGCAGAGGAACCACCGTGGGGAGGGGGGTAGGACCGATGACCTGCCCGATATCATTCCAACCTTTATGATTTCCTCTTTCCATTTCTACAGCTGACCACCAAAGCGACTAAAGTAAACCAAGGGAAGACGCCTTGGGGTCTCTATGGCGAACCAGGAGCCCAGCGACCCCTCACATGCTCTGTTCGACCTCTTCGTCACGGCTGAATCCTGCAGGGATGTACAGCAACACTTTTCGGCGCTGTGCCAGCAGCTACAAGTGGATCCCAAGGACTTCAGGGTCTTTTACCCCAAGCTGAAGGAAAGGCTGAACTACTGGAAGGCCAAAGACCTGTGGAAGGAGATTGATAAGAGGGCGTCACACAAGGACTACCAGCAGAGGAAGGCCTGTGCCGAAAACAAGGTAACGGGTTCCCCTATGACTTAAGCAACCACTTTGGATTTCATTTCTCTATAGCCTATAGAGACCCATGGCTGGCAATGCCTTTACTTAATTTGACTTTAGTGCAGCGATGGACATTTTCACTCTGTTTTATATTGATTTGTATACGTTTGGCCACCAGTGTCTGCATATCTACCAGAACCGGTTGACTTGCAACTGGTGGGTTGCAGGTAAAATCGCAGATGATCTGAAAGTGCGTTCATGTGTTTGGGAAGTGCGAGGTGTCGTCTCTAAAGTGCTTTCACATGGCGCTCACTCTAGGTGCGTTGACACTCTATGAAGTGTGAAAACCAAACTAAAAGGTTCACACTGTGACTATGAACACAGTGCTACAAGTAGTAGTAGTATGAGTTCTACCGCTAGGATTTATGTCCTCGTTCTTCTTGCTCAGTGTCTGGTGCTGGGGGCCGGACCATGTGGGCTGAGGGCCGCCGTGGAGCTGGCCCTGCTAGGGGCCCAGGTGCTGGTGGTGGAGAAGAGGGCGTCCTTCTCCAGGAACAACGTGCTGCACCTGTGGCCTTACACCATCTACGACCTCCGAGGGCTCGGAGCCAAGAAGCTCTACGGTCGATTCTGCACCGGGACCCTGGACCACATCAGTGAGGAAACACTGGGAATAACTGGGAGCGTGTGTGTGTGTGTGTGTGTGTGTGTGTGTGTGTGTGTGTGTGTGTGTGTGTGTGTGTGTGTGTGTGTGTGTGTGTGTGTGTGTGTGTGTGTGTGTGTGTGTGTGTGTGTGTGTGTGTGCGTGTCACATGGTGTGGCGACATGGGACCATGTGACCATGACACGTTACCAGGTGACCGTCAATCATTCGGTAGATGAGGACTCAAATGTGGTCTACCACAAAGAAGAAACTAGATTACGCGTCACTGTGAGCTGGGAGTCACTTGTGTGCATAGTTGCACCTGTTGTCAAATATTTAGTTACTGAGGCTTTTGAAACTGTAGCCAGGAGCTAGGACATTTTTCACACACAATACCAGTCGTGATATATTATCAATATTGTTGATAATACTATAATCGTATTGATTAGAATAATATAATAACCATTATATCATCATTTAGAATAATATAATAACCATTATATTATTCTTATGATAATATGTATCATAATAATGTATATGATAAAAGTTATTTAATTTATAATAATAATCATCATAATAATCTATATGAACATGTATATTATGGTTATAATAATTAGAATGTTTATCATAGTAATGTTTATGATCATTTGTTTATAACTAGCTGTAACATCCCGTGTCTCTGTGCAGGTATTCGCCAGCTGCAGCTCATCCTGCTGAAGGTGGCTTTGGTCCTGGGGGTGGAGGTGTTGACTGCGGTGGAGTTCCAGGGTTTGGAGGAGCCCTCCGGGAACAAAGGTGCCACAATGTGACCTGTTAGCCTCCTTACACGAGACTGGCTTATTGTTGCTATCGAGAGATCGTTGAGCAGTAACGTCATTCTGCCGCCATGTAGAATATTCAATTCAATTAAATTGTATTTGTATGGCCCTTAATCACCATTACAGTCTCAAAGGGCTTAACAGGCTAAGAATTTATGACATACGCTTATCGGGTGATACTCATGATACTTCCTCTCTTCGAAACCAGCAGGTGACCCTCATACAAACATAGAGCGATCGCTGGCTTGCTTTTAGACAAATTCAGGGTTTTACCTGAAAAAAGTTTCAGAAACATGAATGACTGCTACATTTAAACCATAATGCACAAAGTGTTTGTTTTATAGAAATTATGATACCATCTGTATTGTAACTGTGTTTTTTCTTATATTTAAATGGCGCTTTGTCATGTCAGGTTGGACTGCAAAACTGCATCCTAATCCCCATCCTACGCTGGCCTTTGAATTTGATGTCTTTATTTCTGCTGGAGGGGGGAGCTTTCTCCCTGATGGTGTGTGACACACACACACACACACACACACACACAGACACACACACACACACACACACACACACACACACACACACACACAGTAAGGAAAATTGATCACTTATTCCACTTATCAAATACAATGGTGTATTAACATAAATCACTTCCATAACGGTCTCTTTGCAGGCTTCAAGCAAAAGGAGCTCAGGGCGACTCTAGCGATCGGCATCACGGCCAACTTCACCAACAGACACACTGCGGCCGAGGCCCGGGTGGCTGAGATCAGCGGAGTGGCCCGCATCTACAACCAGAAGTTCTTCCATGATCTGCTCACTCAAACAGGTGACTGGCCCAGTGTGTGTGTGTGTGTGTGTGTGTGTGTGTGTGTGTGTGTGTGTGTGTGTGTGTGTGTGTGTGTGTGTGTGTGTGTGTGTGTGTGTGTGTGTGTGTGTGTGTGTGTGTGTGTGTGTGTGTGTGTGTGCGTTTCTTTCCAGTATTCTATGGTATAACAATATACTCTGCTCAACAATATCTGAGCAGAACTTACACAATCAATATTGCTACTGGCCTGCTGGAGGTGGTAAAGTGGGGGTTGTAGTGGTGAAACAACTGACCGACTGGATGATTGAATGGCTAAATATTACACTCATCTGAGAGCGAGTGCACTATAGGGATCGGAAGACGCGCGGACGGGAAGGCTGTTTGTGACTGGCAAATGTTGTTTTATCAGAAAGTAGTTCGGCCACAGACTAGCAGAAACCTTCAGGACTACAAAAGATGCACTAAAAAATGTTATAGTAAATTTTAACATTAGTTAAATCACACGTAGAAAAGGGTGAACTTTCCAAACTGATAAGAGCTGCTGTGGGTGAGCTGTCATCATGCATTAACAAAAAATGAGCATCTGGCTATAGCCCAGCCTTCTAAGAAAATGTCCTTCGTTTTGTAGGCTACGAAAAGTTAAATTATTCGGGTAAAGCTCAAGTGAGGGAGGCTGGGTCCTGTGCTTCATTCATTACGCCATGTAGCCTATCTGCTCCGTGGAGAACGTAGCCTAAAATAGGCTATACCAACTCTTTAAGTTCATTGTGTCAGGTTGAGATGGGAGAAGTTGGTTGAATGCATGTTACGCCCAAAACACAGCTATGACTGACAATTGATTGTAAAGCATGATTTCTTATGGAAAAATGAATTCCATCTAGGTCAGACTAGGTGGCGGCAGGCATGTCACATTGCAATTTGGGGATGAATAGGACCAGTGGCGTCACTAGGCTGTTTTATTCGGGGCTAAAGCCCCGGATCTAATTTGAGTATCCCCGAATCTTTTTTGTTAATATTTTGCTGGAGATGACCAGTGATTGGACTAAAAGCTGAGCTGCTTCCTTTGTGAGGAAGGGCCGGATTCTGCGGATGTTGTAAAGTGCAAATCTGCAGGATCGGGCGACCGCAGTGATGTTTGCAATGCAGGATAACTGATTGTCCAATACCACACCGAGGTTTCTGGCAGTTGGAGAGGGAGATACAGTGATGTTCTCGACGGTGACCAGTAAGTCCATGTGTGGGCAATCTTTCCCTGGGATTAGGAGGAGCTCGGTTTTTTGGAGGTTAAGCCTCAGGTGATGGGCATTTGTCCGGGTGCTGACGTCCACCAGACATTCCGATATGCGTGTTGCAATCAGGGTTTTATCAGATGAGGGGAAAGAGAGAAACAACTGAGTGTCGTCAGCATAGCAGTGATAGGAAAAGCCGTGTGATGCAATTACCAAGCCCAGAGATATGGTATAGAGGGAGAACAGAAGAGGCCCCAGTACAGAGCCTTGAGGGACACCAGTTTCAAGTGTGCATGATTTG
Organism: Gadus chalcogrammus; assembly: GCF_026213295.1. NCBI lineage: Eukaryota > Metazoa > Chordata > Actinopteri > Gadiformes > Gadidae > Gadus > Gadus chalcogrammus. Next base: position 15,545,928 of record NC_079412.1, read on the forward strand.
GACAAGGAGCCATTCCATGTCACTTGATAGGTGCGGTTCGTCAGGTAGGATGTGCTAGCTCCCCACCCTTTTCAATTCCAATCCAGATTAAACTGTTTTTTCTTTTGTCTGCGAGAGTCTTATTTTCTCTCCTCCCTGTCTCCTCTCCCCCTGCCTCTCTCCAAAGGTATTGATTTAGAAAACATTGTTTACTATAAGGACGACACCCACTATTTTGTGATGACTGCCAAGAAAAAGAGTCTGTTGAAGAAGGGGGTCATTAAACAGGTAACACGCACACAAATACACACACGTACAAAGCCTCTCTCTTACTCTCTAGCCTCCAGCTTGGAGCTGATTAACTGATGGTCTTAATGATATATTTAATTTATATCATTAGATAAAATCCCTTTTTTTATATAATATATACACATAGATGCATGTTACAATGAGTATTGGGGGGTCCCAATACACGTAAGCTGCAGACCACAGGCAGTGAACAAAGTAACTTTTGGTTGTAAAACACGCAAACCCTTAAACTTTATTCGCCCCTAGTTTTCTAAACGCTATCCTGCCAGGGGCCCCTTGACTCTTTCTGGCCCCCTTCGGGCCCTCTTTGGGCCCTCTCAGTTCTCCTATCCAAAGAAGGGTTTTACAGGTTCTAATCAACCAAGTCATCATCCCTCGTCCCCCTATCCCCGCACTCTTTTGTTCACCAGTCAATCCTTGACCTGAACAAGGCACATAATCCCAGATCAGATGTAAGCTGATGGGCCTTAGATGTTTATAACATTTCATTTTTGGGTCCTGTCTTGATGTCCTGTTTTTGATATTCTGTCTTGTCTGTGATGTTTGTAAATGGTGCTGCTGGGATGCAGGTCAAATTTCAGTAGTACTATCGTGTCATATCGTATCGTATCGTATCGTATCGTATCGTATCGTATCGTTTCATATCGTATCGTATCGCCCTCCTCCCAGGACTACAGCGACGCTGAGGAGCTGCTGGCCCGGGAGAACGTGGACCATGACGCCCTGTGGCGCTACGCCTATGAGGCGGCCAACTTCTCCACCAACCGCCAGCTGCCCGACCTGGAGTTCGCCACCAACACCGCGGGGCGGCGCGACGTGGCCATGTTCGACTTCACCTGCATGCACCGCGCCGAGCACGCCTCGCTGGTGCGGGAGCGCCACGGCAAGAAGCTGCTCATGGGCCTGGTCGGGGACAGCCTGGTGGAGGTGGGTCCGTCCGTTCACCTGCCACATCACACACGCGCAGCTACTTCTGCCAGACATGTGTTCTAAAGCAAAGAACTATAGGCAGAATGTTTGGCATACATTCTAATGTTCTCTTTGTGTTTTGGTTGTGCAGCCCTTCTGGCCCCTGGGAACGGGTATTGCCCGGGGTTTCTTTGCTGCCTTTGACACAGCGTGGATGGTGAGAAGCTGGGGCCTGGGAATCCCCTACCTCAAAGTGCTGGCTGAGCGGTAGGAGACAGCACTTGAGTCATCAACACCAATCAAATACATACAACAATAACAAACACACACACTCTCTCTCTCTCTCTCTCTCTCTCTCTCTCTCTCTATCTCTCTCTCTCTCTCTCTCTCTCTCTCTCTCTCTCTCTCTCGCTCTGTCTCAGCCTCCTCCTCTGTCGCTCTCTCTTTCTCTCTCTCTCTCTCTCTCTCTCTCTCTCTCTCTCTCTCTCTCTCTCTCTCTCTCTCTCTCTCTCTCTCTCTCTCTCTCTTCTGTCTCTCTCTTCTGTCTCTCCTCCCATCTGGGATTAATAAAGCAATTCAATCCATTTGAACCTGGAATCCAAAAGTAAACAATTTCGGATCCTTAACATTTCTAAAATTATCAAAGGTAGAAGATGTAAGATTAGTAGTTTACATAATAAGAAATGACCTTTATCATGAATGTTCAGAATGTGTAAAAGAGTAGTCACTTCAGACTTTATTTGAACGACGTCTATGTATCGTAAACCATTTAATTTGATTATCCAGCTCTATCTTATACAGTATCTCTTCCCCCTTGTCCCACACAGAGAGAGTATCTACCAGCTCCTGTCCCAGACCGACCCGGGGAACACCAAAAATAACTACACGTCCTACAGCATCAGACCCTCGACGCGTTACCGGCATGTCAACCTGTCCGCCATACAGGTTCACCAGGTCAGACTGCCCCCCCCCCTCCTGAACAGAGTGTGAACAGATTTGTGTTTATTGGAGTTACACAAATTGCTGCGTGGTTACAATTCCACTACAAATGTAGTGTCAAAGGTTTGTCACAATGCATTGATCAAAGCTCCGTCTTTACTTCTGGGGAGGGTCACCCGTCCACCGTTTCGATGCGTGTCTGTCATTTTTTAGGTACAGCACCTGTACCACGTCAACGACATCCCTCCGAGCAAGGAGAACATAGGCGCTCACCTACGACAAGGTCAGTGCTCGGTTGTTTGTTTTATTTATTTCCCTTGTTGTTGTCAAAAGTGGGCGTGTCCATCTAGATGTGTGCTGGATAGATGAGCAACGTTTGTTACAGTCCACTGAGTAGGTTGGTAGACTGATCTATTCAGCACACATCTAGGTGGACACGCCCACTTGTGATGTCAGAAGAGGTAGAGTTTCAGAACTGCTTGTAACGGCTAATCACACTCACAACTGTTGGTATAATATGGGACCGTTAAGATTCGTCAACCTCATGTAAATGTCTTCCCTGTCCTGGTCCCAGAATCGGCGGGTGGTGTGGAGGATCTGTTGAGGTGGTGTCAGAAGAACACGGCGGGCTACGCCGGAGTAGAAGTGAAGGACTTCACCCTGTCGTGGACCTCGGGCCTAGCTCTGTGCGCCCTGATCCACCACTTCAGACCCCAGCTCATGTGAGTCCAGTTAGCGTGTGGCTCGTAGGATAATCTCCTTGTAGAAACAACACAGCTACCGTAAGAACCTTTACATGGACTGTTTTAAAGGGATGATACCCTGTGCATTAATCTGTTTATCTGGTTCCTAATTTATTAGTTTGTGAATTTTGAGATAACCCACAGATGGAACCCTGGTTATAAATGGGGAGATAAGGAATTAATTAATCATTTTTAAAATGGTAATTAATAATTGTCATTTGGTTGTTCCGTTGTGATCCTCGTCTGGTCTCAGTGACATGTCGTCTCTGAATGAGTCCAATGCGGTTCACAACCACCAACTGGCCATGGATCTTCTGGAGCGGGAGCTGAGCATCTCCCCGGTGATGGCCGCCAGTGCCATGGCCAGCAGTGGCCTGATAGACAAGCTGTCCATGGTGCTGTACCTCACCCAGGTCCACGACGTCCTCACAAAGAACAAAAAAGGTATGCCTTCAGAAATGGATCTCTGGCCCTCCTAACAAGGTCTCAGCCGCGATAACAATTAAAACAACAATAAAATAATATAAATTTTTTTCTAAGAAAAATGTTTTATAACAATATTGAATGATCATTTGCATACCCCATATTATTGATAATGATTGATTCTGCTGCTTATTTTGCCGATAGTACACTGATTGATTTTGTGTGCAGCACCGCAGGGAGACTGGTTGTTGTGTGTGAATCCCTCTCCTTTTGTGGACCACCAGAGCCTGCAGACGTCCCGGACCTGCCCAAGCCCCTGACTCTGCCGCGATTGCTGTCTGCCGTTTACTTCCTGAGCAAGCTGAAGCACAACTCGCTGCAGAGACCAAAGGTGAGCCCACTGTTTACACAGCACACGGTATCACCCCTCTATCAAGGGTTCTTGTCAATATGCCAACCAGAGGTAGGATTAAGGTTTTGCTTCTGGTGTTTGCGTCAAGACCCTCGTGTGTAGTGAGGTTGGCTTATGTAGAAGAGACAGGAGAAAGCCAACATGGGCGATGAGACTTGTGTATATCTGCAGAAGGTTGGCATGGCGAACGTATCAAGCAAGAGCGGTGCTTCTCTGTTCCTGTCTTAAAGACCTGAAATGGCCATGATCTTACTTTCACAGTGTGACATAAAGTAGCAGGAATCTTATTCAGGGTATGATTCTACGGTGGGACAAAGTGACTCAACGTACTCGCCAATTGCTCACAGGCTTTGTAAGAGAGGAGGCGGAAACATAAGAACTGTTTATAATGTAAGCTGAAATAATAGAACACAATATCATTTCTGCTGAATAATATGAATCCAAAATATGAGCTAAATCATATGCACCCTAACCCTAGCTGAAACTTATAAACACATAATATTAGCGGAAACATATTAAGTCATTATAATATTAGCTGTGTGGTCACCCCCAAATTGTATGTAGATTTGGATCTTACCAAACTCTGAAACAGTTAAACAATTCAAAAAAAATAATAATTATGCTCAGATTCAGACGTTATCATCATCCATCAGCATTGACAGAGAATCATCTTTAGATAATTTTGTTAATAGAAATTTTGACTAATTCTGTCACATTGAAATTTTCATGTTTATTAAAGGGATACTTCACAGATTCAGAACCGGCGTTCTATCATTATAAAATCGCTATTGTAATATGAAAAAAAGTTTTTTCCCCCTCAGTCTAACCCAGTCTTTCCTTGGCCCAGCTTTCCTGATCTAACGTTCTCCTGAGATTAAGTCAAATGGCGCGTTTGACGTCATCTCAGTAAAACTTTGCTTGCCTGCTAGAAGGGCGAAGGACTACAAACTACTAATTTTTACTTGATGTCATTATTAGGCTATTGATCATAATTTCAACATATCACTCTAATGTACAGTCATTTCTTATCAATACAGTTAATATGTTCATTGTTTCTGTCTTCAAATGTGTCATGATATGCGCATGCGCCGAAATCGTATGCATCCCAATAGAGTGGGAAAACCGCCCAATCTGGCAACACTGCCTGAAAGTCCTCAGAATGTAGCCCAATAGGGCGGTAAAAAACACCCAATCTGGCAACACTGCTGAATGTCCTCACCTCCAGCGCTCAACGTAAATCAATGAGACCAACTGTGTAGATTTGTTAAATTTTTGAACGAAGGTAAAGGGTGGAACAATGATTTAGTTACGATCTCTTAAGTGTGAGAGGCTGGCCAGACGGCTTCAATGGGACCAACTCAAAACGCAGCCGATATGAAACTAAAACTGTTATTCTGAATAAAGTATAAACGATATCGAAATTTCGTTTTGATATTATTGAAGTGTCGATTTTTCCACGCTGGCTGTTTTTTTTTCATCTTCCCGCAAGTGAATGCGTCTTGTGTGTCTAGCCCTCTAGGCGGGAAATAGGTTAGATATCTAAAACAATAAATGTTTTTGACTCAAGACATGTCGAGTCATTACAAGTCAACGAGGCAAAGTCCGAGTCAAGTCTCAAATCAATAGCATTCAAGTGTAAGTCGAGTCGCAAGTCATGCGTCATTTTGTCAAGTCGACTTTTAAGTCATCAAAATCTTGACTCGAGACTCGAGTCCACATCTCTGGTCCAGGCCATCAGAGCTAATTACCCAGCACAAGATGGGCAGTACCGTGGCTACCAGGAGACAGTAGGAGAAGATGAGCTGTGACTATTTTGACACGTTTTATTTTTGGAAATAGTTCATATTTTTTCATGAATAAAACTTCAAATTCATGTTGGTTGTACTGATTTGTTTACCAACCCAAGTGCTGATATACTAGAGTAGGCCTACTGTATAAGATAAACACTTATTTCAACATGGGAGAAAAGGTTGAGTAGAAATACTTGATATGCTGAGCTACTGTAATTAGCAAATTTGTTTATGCTGTACAGTAATATACAAGTGATGCGTTCGAAAAAACGAGAGCAGAAGTCTAAACTAGTCAACGTATCACGGGTAAATGTTTGCACAAATTTTGCACAGTGAACCTTAAATAAATAAAATAAATGGATAAAAAACGCATACGACTGAACTGGGAAAAGAAAATTAAGCATTTTTCTCTGACTTCCAACTTCCTTTGCTTCCCTCAGCCTGCAGCCCCCCCTGTTGCCCCGGAGGGGAACCAGGGCTCCGGTGTGAAGGGGGACATCGAGACGGACTCGGCCCCGGCACTGGGCAGCAGCAGCGAGGACTGCTACAGCTGTGGCCAGCGGCTGTACCTCCTGGCCCGCGTCAACGCCATGGGGAAGTTCTTCCACCGCCACTGCTTCACCTGCCACAAATGTGGACACCCGCTGAGGCTGGGCGGCTACACCTTCCACCAGACCACAGGTGGGTGGGCCACCATTGATCCCTCACACATCGAGGGCTTCGGGGTGTTTGTATTTGTGGGTTTACGCTCGACACGCACAGATTGGGACGGTGTGTTGTGATGTTGAGAATTTCAAGCATTTCATTGTAAGGGATGAAAAGGATTGCCTGCCCACTCGAGGGATTGCTTCTGGGATTCGTTGGTCATGTTCGTCTTTCAATAGTTTTACATTTACCTAAAATAACACATAATTGTTCCTCATGCATAAGCCCAAAAAAGAGGAACATTAACAGCTGCAGCACCTGTGGTATTAAAGTGCTCAGTGGAAGTCTATTCCTGGTATAATTACACACCCATTTGTCACTTATGTATCCGCATGAATTATTTGGGACATGAAGAAGGGCTTCATCTTTTGGATGAATACTGGAGTAATATCCGTTGAAAAGGGCTGCGTTCCTCGTGTCACCTCTCTCCACTCCTCTCCCGTCTGGTTCAAACAGGGACCTTCTACTGCGAGCTGCACTCCGAACACCTGGGCCCCGCGAACGGATCCGAGGACTCTTACGATGAGGTGGGTCCCCCCGGGGAAAGAATTACCGTCGCCTCTCCAGACTAACGTGACTTAACGTCGGCCAACAGTCGGAATTAAACGCGCCGATATGTACGAGCGCGCCCTGCCGCGGGATATGATGATGCTCATCAGCTGCTGCAGCTCTGTGGAGTCTGCGCTGGAAAGCTAAAAGAAATATGAGGAAAGCGAGTGAGCGGAGTCAATTAATTCAAAGAGAGCAATTTTGTACCAGTGTGGGAATTGTGGGCTCAAATGCCTTCCTAACGGCGCATGGAAGAGAAACTAACGCAGCACAGTTATTGTATTTTCTTCATTACCCTCTGTTGTTGTTTTTTCTTTGTCGTTTTGGATTGGTCCAGGTGTGTGCAGGAGGAGACAGTCTAACGGATGAAGAGAACAGCACTTCTAGTGATGAAGACGTTCCCTCCCCCTCAGACGAGGATCTAGAACACACGCTAGACTCTGGACCCACACGGCCACATCCAGTCCAGGGAGATCAACACCAGACCATCCCTGGACCTATGGGGAACCCCCAGTCCCCTGCAAAGCCCCCTCATGCTACCGGGATGGTGGCGCCCATTGAAGAGGAAGAGGAGGAGAAGGAGAAGACCACCATGCCCAACGCGTCCCCTCCTACCCCAAAGCCCCGCGTCTCCAAGAAGAACCATCCCAGCCCGCAGCCCTCGCCTCCGGTCCCCAAGCCGCGAACCCTCCACCTGGTCTCCCCCCTAGCCGACGACGAAGACCCCGGGGGGTCCCCTGAGCACCAGGACCGGGGGTCCCCCTGCCAGAAGGACTCCCGGCCCAAGCAGTCTCTGCGGAAGCTGCAGCTGTCAGAGGTGTGTCAACTGGTGAACCTCCAGAGCTTCAGCGCCGACTCGGACTCTGAGACCCCCGGGGGGTCTTCCAGCTGCTCCTCTTCGTCCGCGGCCACGGCGGGGGGGCCGAGCCCCCCCAAGCCGGTGGGGCAGGGCCAGGGCCAGGACCCGGGGCAGGAGGAGGAGGAGGAGGACTACTGGAGTGGCAGCACGTTGCAGCGCGGGAAGAGATCCCGCCGCTGCTTCCGCAGGAAAGAGGAGCCGGGCGGCCAGGCCAAGACCAGGGTCCGCTCCAAGGTCTCCCCCAGAGACCCCCTGCTCAGCGTCCTCACCCCCCACCCGGGCAGAGTGGGTGAGTAACGCCGGCCCATCCCCCCCCCCCCCCCAACCCCCTTCTAAACCAGCTCCTTTATCTGCTAGAGTAGGCAACGTTTTTTGGGGCTTAGCATAAGCGGTTAACAAGAGCAAACTGTCAGTCGGCCAAAGCCTCTCTTGCCTCGCGCTTACATGCACACACTTATAAGAACGGGAATGGATGAGAAAACTGGGAGGAGATGCTGACAAACCCTGACAAAAGATTGCCGTCAAAGTCACACCAAAACATTTGTCAATGGCACAAAAACACTATTATGTAATTGAAATAGTTGTGCTGTAGAATGATGATTGTCATTTATTACTAGAATAACCCAATCTAAGGTTTATCACAACAGGGTAAACTGATGAGATAATGATTAGGGCTGGCCCGAATTATTTGAATATTCGAATACTCGTTCGGAAAATTAGTATTCAAAGCTTAAATCAGTATTCGGAGCTTCGTTGTTGTTTTTTTTCACGTACGTGACGTTACCAGTGCGAGGGAGGCAAACTATAAGCGTCAGCGACACCAAGCAGAGAAGCGAGAGAGGTGGAGGAAGAATAGATATCTTGTTTCCCTTCACTTTATAACACGACATTAGCGGGATCTCTGGAGGAAAAGTAATACTTAAAACCTTAGCTTAGTTGTTTGTTTACGTTCGCTGTACAGTGCCGCGCCAATCAACTGTGACTGGCTTGCTGCAGAGCGTGAGCGTCTTGGGAATACCCGGTCAATATAATGGATATAATATAGACACATGAGACAATCAATGTTCGGTATTTGTTATGGATTTATTGTACAAATTCCCTGAAAAGATGCACGTTCCAGGATGAATTGAAACGCTCCCGTAAGGGCTGAGATGGCAGAGAACAGCTGATTTGGAACGGAGCAACAGCTGTTCGCTTTCACAGGGAAAAACTAAGGAACTTCAACCTACTTAAGCCTACTAAAATAACGTTCAAAAGCTATTAAATCTTCAACAAAATATGCAGATACTGTCAAAATCGGTTCCAGGGAGTATAGGGATTATTAATGTGGTTTTTGATGGTGTTTTTTTCTGGAACGAGTATTCGAATATTCGCTCGGAAAAACCAACGAGTATTCAAAGCCTGAAAAATGGCATTCGGGCCAGCCCTAATAATGATACTAGATTTGATATATGATATGTTGTATACCATTCGCCTGATACGTCGGTAGATTTACATTGTGTCCTAGTCGCCTGATAGGTCAGTAGATTTACATTGTGTCCTAGTCGCCTGATAGGTCAGTAGATTTACATTGTGTCCTAGTCGCCTGATAGTTCAGTAGATTTACATTGTGTCCTAGTCGCCTGATAGGTCAGTAGATTTACATTGTGTCCTAGTCGCCTGATAGGTCAGTAGATTTACATTGTGTCCTAGTCGCCTGATAGGTCAGCTTTGCGTGGTGTTTCAGTCGCCTGATAGGTCAGTCGCTTTACATTGTGTACTAGTCGTCTTGTAGGTCAGTAGCTGTGTACTATACTAGGGCCTTTCTGATTGGCTCAAACCAAGAGAGTTCGTAGAATATGAGTGACATGTTATTTCGGACTACGGAATTCAAGCGATTAGAATTTACAGTATAGAGCAAAAGTAATGGACTATACACACACATCAGGTCATCGTTTTCTCATCTTTTCCTGTTCTTGTCCACAGAGACAACTTTCAGACATGGCCACAGCACTTCAGAAGATGGGGATGATGAAGAGGAGGACGGTGATGACGACGATGAAGAAGGCATGAGGTTTGGGAGTTACGACATCGAATTCCCTGACGAGAAGGTAGGCTAGGAACGGAGCAAAGGTGTTCAATTTGACGCTAACAGTTGCTACTTAAACTATTATTTCAAACCGGCACAAACCCAAGCACAAATACACTGCCTTTCAATTTGCCGGCCCAGCCCTCTGACCCCGTCGAAGCAGAGAAGTTGGAACTGAGGAAGATGAGGACCCTGGAGCGAAGAGCCAAGATGACTGAACTACAGCGCTTCCGTAATGCCCAGGTCAGCCATTATTAAATGCTCATAAGGGACATTCAGCACTATTGCTTTTGTAATTACTACTATTGCAAATAATACCTATACGTGAGGTGTCCTCGCGGTAGTAAAAGGTAGTAAAAAATACAATTTTAAATGAAGGCCCTTGAAAGGTAGTAAAAGGTATCAAACGCAATTTGACTTGGTAGTAAATTTTTCACCACCACCTCAATATAATATGAGTTTCCATTTTTTTGTTTGCATGTTTTAACTTCATCTAGCCTAAAAAATACAGTATACGGTGCTAACAGGACCTGAACTGAGTAGGCCTAACCGTTAGAGTTGGCGTCACTGGTTGCTATAGCGACGCCGGTGTTACACCGAATTCTGCGACCCACCGAAAAGTGTGACCCCAGGGGGCGCTGTTGCATATTTACTGCAATATGCACGAGTTTGAAGCGTAGACAGGCATGACAAAAACATGTATAAAACATAAGATCTCCCCCCAACCAATTACCTTTTTATTAAAGGTGCTTAATAAATACATTTGATTGATTTGATTAGCATTTTACAGACCCATACAATGGATAGGGCCTTCACAGGGTCCTTCACCGTTGCTTCTTTACCCATAAAAAGCTACAGTCATGGTTAAATTCCGCAGATTTACCTTTGAGCATTTCCTATTATAGGCTACTGTGTAAAATGCTGTTTAGAATTAATGTTTGTATCAAGAAAAGAAAGACCCACCGGAGATCTTATGTTTTATTTATATTTTTTGTTATAATGCACACGTGCATGTTGCAGAAAATGTGCAACTGCGCCCCCTGGGGCCACACTTGTCGGTGGGTAACAGAATTCGGTGTAACACCAGTAACATTTTCCGCCTTTTCCCCTCAGAGTTCTGTACGGCTGAGTTTCTAGCTCTATGAGAGAATGGGTAAATGCAAGTTTTCGCAAACATGGGTTGACGACCCGATATTTATAGACTGTCAGAAACCTGTGATGGGAAATGACCGAGAAGCTTTTTGCTCGTTGTGCAAAAAAACGGTCAATGTGACATGGAACGGTATTAAAGCGATTAAATCACACAAAGCTTCGAGCATTCACCAGCAGAGGCTTTGTGCGAAGGGGGAGCAGCTCTCTATTAGAGGTCTGCGGGGGACACAATATTCACTCCCGCTCCCGCCTTGTAGGCCTACAGTGCTGCTCTATGGCGACACATTAGTGCCATAATTCACTAATGTGATAAAAGATGCATTCGGGCGTATTATATAATTCCACACGCGTAGATATTAACTGCGAGCGCGCAAATGATCTCTGCGCGCGCAAAACAGCCTCTCGCGCGCGCCGATTACCTCAGCGCGCACAAAACAGCCTCTCGCGCGCGCAAATTACCTCAGCGCGCGCAAAATCTCTCGCGAAAGATGTTTTTACGCTCTCGCTCGAATTTAATTTTGGCACTATGGGGGAGGGAACCAAGGCAGGGCGGGCTTTCCTATGATTGGCCGTTTCTGAAGCGCGATATTTGATTGACAGCCCTCCTCACATTCAATTCTGAATTGTACAGTAAATGGCTGAAACGATAGTTACTTATTGTAACTCTAGATTCTATGAGTATAGGCGCAGCCTTTAAAGGCTATCGCTATTGGGTTATCCCTAGGCGTGAGCCGTAGCACTGAAAAATGTGCAATCCCCGACCACCAACAGCGTGGGCCTCAATTACGTCCGCGTGCGGCGTGCCTCAACGACGTCCGCATTTCGCAGATATAGTCGGGCGCCGGCGGACGTTCTGCTCCCAATAAACAGCTTTTCTTCAGCTATTTAAAGGACAATGAGGCCGACACTTAAAAGGCTGCGCCTATACTCATAGAATCTGGAGTTACAATACGTAACTATCGTTTCAGCCATTTACTGTACAATTCAGAATTGAATTTGAGGAGGGCTGTCAATCAAATATCGCGCTTCAGAAACGGCCAATCATAGGAAAGCCCACCCTGCCTTGGTTCCCTCCCCCATAGTGCCAAAATTAAATTCGAGCGAGAGCGTAAAACATCTTTCGCGAGAGGTTTTGCGCGCGCTGAGGTAATTTGCGCGTGCGAGAGGCTGTTTTGCGCGCGCTGAGGTAATTTGCGCGCTCGCAGTTAATATCTACGCGTGTGGAATAATATAATACGCCCGAATGCATCTTTTATCACATAAGTGAATTATGGCACTAATGTGTCGCCATACTGCTCCCACTGCTGCTGCTCCCACCCGCTCCTGCAAAGAGCTGTAATTTTTAGTCCCGCTCCCGCCCGCATCTATGATATTATATGCCGCAATGCCGCAAATGCCCGCAAGGATGAATGTTTACTTTCTGTCTCAGGAAAGGCCTGTCCATTGGCTTGGAAAAAACGAGCGCGCACATAATTCATTAGGCTACCAGTATTGGTAACATATTTATTGGTAAGCCTGCATGTTTTCAACCATACAAAACATTAAATAGGCCTCAGTAACTGAAACACGAAACACATATTAAAAAAATAAAAACTCTGCAGGTCAGTACCAGCACGTCTAAATGAAAAATTAAAGGTAAAAAATCAGCTGCTGCTTTGACCATGAAGGAAAAGTTGTTGGAAAAGTAGGTTTTGCTTATTGATGAGGGCTTCATGATAATTTGTATATTTTACTTTACCCTCATATTTGATTTGCGGGAGTGCAGTGTATCATCCCGCACCCGCAAATGCACCTCTATCATCCCGCCCGCCCCCGCAATGAGCTTTAATTTTTTGTCCCGCGCTGCACTATTTTGCGTCGCGTCCCGCGGGAGTGAAGAGCTCTACTCTCTTTGTCGTTGTTTTGCGGTGCTAGCAGCAGCAGCACTAGGGCTACAGGGATCGCGGCAGTGTATGGGGTTAGCTTATGGGGTTGATAACGTAATTGAATAGTTGTCTTTGCAAATCTTTATCAGATTTTGCGTCGAAGACAGATGAGATATTTAGATGCAAAAGGCAAACAATACTCGTTGGCAATCGGTGGTCATATATATTTGTAATAAAAGTACGAACAAAGATTCGTCACAACATGCATCGACAAACAAGAAAACAGGCATGCAATACAATAATCGGAGGCCTCAGATGGGAGTTCGCCCTGCGTCTTACTTCACTCTCTAAAGGTTCGCAAGGAAAGGTCCACTGAGTGGCTAAAGTCAGGAGTTCTTATACATTTAGATTGGGTTCTTGAGGGCAGCTGTCCCCCAATAAACCAAAAGCCTTTGTTAACCAGATGGTAATCTATTGATTGACGTTCCTCAGGATGTCATAAATAATAGGGCCGCGGCCGTACTATGTAACCCTTTGTTTCCTGGCGCTCCCGAGGGGGTTGAAGAACATGCCCAAACCAACAGAAGATAACACAGGAACAGAGTGAGAACAGATTACATCACCAACCACAAAGGTTTACATTTTAGACGACCCTGAAAGAGAGCAGGATGGCAAGAACATACACGGAATAGTAAACAAAACCTAAGTTCATAAAGAAAAACGTAACAACATGTAGATTTTCCATCACATAATGCAATAACATAATTCATTGACACAGTTAAAGATTGTAAACAACCATATTCCAATTGTCTCTTAATATATATGAATATTATGCCGCAGAAAATGTTTTACTCTACAAAAGTTTGTGAAATATCTCTTCACCTACTTTAGCAATACCCCCTTACTCCTTATTCTTATGGTTACTTAAGCTTAAAAACATTTTTTTTTAACTTTGCCTTTATTTTCTCTTACGTAACTACTTTTATTTTATTACTCTACAATGCATTTTTTTACTATGCCTTTGTTTTCGTTTACTAACCCTTTATTTATTTATATTGTATGACCATTTTTCTATTTGAAGCACTTTGAGTCTGCTGTGTGTCGCGTTTTTGAAGAAAGTAGTCCACCTGGGTCGCTTTGAACTCATTTACTTTGTTAAAGTATTTTGTAATGGTAACTATGAAGCAAAAGGGAGGGAATTGTATCTAACACGTGTGGAGAGAAGTACCGTAGAGCTACTTCAAGCCCCAGGACTTAGGCCCGAGGCTCTCTGCGGGTCTGCCTATGTCTCTCTGACCTCAATCTGACTCCCACTCTGGTTAGTATCAAGTAGGCGTAGCCTGTGTGACGTAGGCGTGGCCAGTGTGACGTATTGGCTCCGCCCTCCTCACCTGTCCAAAGGTGCTGCCATCTGTGGCTGGAATAGTTATTGCAGCTTGTGTGTTCGATCCTGCTTCCTAGTGGCTATGTGTGGGGGCAGCTTATGTGCTTAAAATACGTAACAAGTGTGTATGAAAAGTGCTTCATAAATAAATTTGCCTTGCCTTAACGGTTTGACTTTTGACCCCGGGCAGTCCATCCAGAGGAGGCTGGAGGAGATCGAGGTGACCTTCAAAGAGCTGGAGGAAAAAGGCGTGGTGCTGGAAAGAGCTCTGAGAGGGGAGCCAGGTGAGAGAGCAGCCACACACGTCTTACTCATCTCAACCAAACTCACCGAGTTGTCCTGCGTGTGGAGTCATGATCAGGGAACGAGGACCACTGACATCCTACTTGTTGTGAGGCAGCTGTTAGTCACACCAACAACCTCTCACTTTGTCCCAAACCCTGAGAGGAATACATTGTCCCTGTGAGGTTTAGGGTTTCTGTTAATTCATGTATAGACTGGCTAAGTCACACCCACCTCACATCTGGAAAAAATGTCATGGGTTTACTGTCTCTTTTCTCTCTTTTTTAGCTAATGTTGACTTCCCTTACAATGTTGTATCCATGACATTTTTCAACAAATTATTGTTGAAAACAATATCTACTTTAGATTAGAATTTTTTTACCTGGATACATTTCATGGAGATTAATATCGAATTAAACATTTTTATGAATTTGAGGTCCAAACGTGAGCCACTCTTTTGGTTATTTTTTTTGTATGCCCATAACAAAATCGATGTTGTTGTGTAACAATCTATGTATCAATAGTGTGACTGTTGCTCTTCTCAATCTAACCCACGCACACCCTGATCTTATACTGTACTCTACCATACTAATGCCCTTACACACACGTGGCTCTATGTTTGCTAATGGCTAACACCATCCTCTGAACCTCTCCACAGGAAGTGGAGGTTCTCCTGAGATGATCGAGCAGTGGATACAGCTGGTCCACGAGAAAAACGCAGTGGATTCTGAGGAGTCCGACCTCATAGTGGCGTAAGTAGAATATCAATGATGATAATAATAATATTAATGATAATAATAATGAGGTTAATGATGACGATGATAATAGTAAGCTTTATTCATATGATCTTTTTAAGCAGATGTTATGAAAAGGCTAATAAACAGGGCAAATACGATAGATCAGGGATGGGCAACTTTCATGATAAAGAGGGCCACAATTCTTCATCATCACCATCAGAGGGCCATGTGACTGTGCGTTCAACTAGACGTAAACTGAGAGAAGCTACACATTTTTCAATTTGTTGGATATGATTTCCTGTATTCTGGTGCATTTTGGGGAAGGTCACTACCTACAAAATCTTCCAGATTCATAACCTATGTATGGTATGTTGATTGAACCAACATACATTCATTTCATGTTTTCCATGCTCAAACAGCCACATGATTGGTTAGTATTTTGATCACTGCAAAGGGCTCACATACATCATCATTCAATGATGTCACAAAACTGAAAAACAGTGGCCCAACATTAAGTGAAACAACTCAATGAACTCAAACCCAACAAGCATGATATTCACTTCAGGGCAGTTGTAGCAGTTGTAGTGGCGACTTAAGTGGCAATCTTTATTATTTATTTGATATCGCTTCTAAGCAAACTAGACACATGGGTTTGCCTTTGAATTCTATTAACAGATACTCTGCTTTTCTTCTTTCTTAACCAAGTTTTCTTGGTTTCTTCTTTTTTTTTTTTTCTTTTTTTTTTTATTAAATAAAAGTAATGTGCAGGCCTGACTGAGTGAGGATGCGGGCCGTATGCGGCCCGCGGGCCGCCAGTTGCCCATCCCTGCGATAGATAGATGACATGGAAATATATCTAAAATAATAAAGGTCAAACTAGTTAGTAAACATTAAAAGGTAAAACACAAAAAAAAAGAGGTGTGGAAAGAACGACAGAAAGATAAAATAATAATAAAAGTGAAAGCGTTAAATCCAGGCATGAGAAGAAAGATACTATTAAGAATCATGAACAACATAAATCCAGTTGAATAACTGTTCCCCCTCTGGACACACATGCAGCAAGTCAACAGTGCGTGACTGTGCTGTCACCCTGTGAGCACAACACTGTCTGTGTTGAGGGTGAAAATAGGCAACGGCATGTTCACTGTTTCCTCTTTGAGGGAACGAATAACACGCACACACGCACAAACACACATTGCACCCTGTGAGTCAATGTTGATTGCTGCACAAATGTTTCAAAGGTAATCAAGTATTGAGCCACCATTTAAAGGTCACCGCCCACAATCAAAACACTTCAGTAAACACTGCCACATTTGTATCCTGAAAATACATAATTATTTCTGTAGGGCTGGAAAATCACAATTGTAATCAAACTTCTTATCACATTAAAGGAGATCTCAAATAAAAAGCATATGGTTCCTAATATAATCATCCAGCTAGTTTCTCTTGCGTGAATATGAAGGCTGATGGTTGAATAGGATAAGAGCTAGGCTAACCCTAGCCCCTAACCCTTTAGCTGTAAATAAGCCCTTCTGTTGTTGTGCTTTCTTGCAGGTCTCGACAGCTGGAGCTTGAAGACCAGCAGGGCATGCTGGAACTGGAGCTCAGGAAGTACAAGGAACTGAGCGGTATGTCATGCTTAATTGGGGTAGATTGGTTCTAAACAGGTCATTCATATTTATATTGTTTATGGGCTTCGGCTGTGAGCAGGCTGGGATACAGGCCTGTATGCCCTTGCTTGGATCTGACATATGAAACAGATGCAATATATATAAAATCTTTATAAGACTGGTCAGATTTATTGTGATTGCTGCTGTTTACAAAATAGAAAATAATATGTTCTGATGCAATGTAATGGTTCAACAAAAAACCTTGATAATAACTAATCTTCCTCTCTTAATCGTGTGTGTGTGCATGTGCTTGTATGCGTGTGAGATTGTGTGTGTGCATGTGCGTGTGTGATTGTGCGTGTGCATTGGTCTTCTTGTGTCTGCCTGTGTGTGCGGTGCGCATGGCGTGCGCGTCTCAGACTCTGAGAAGACGGCGGAGCAGCAGGCGGAGGAGGAGCGCATCCTGCAGCAGAGGATGGAGGTGGTGGACATGAGGGACTCCGTGGTGGCCTTCCTGGACGAGAAGCGTCAAGTTGTTTCAGGGTGTTTTGGTGAACTACAAGATGGCAGGATGGGATAATTATGTGAATTGATACAAATCCACCAGTGGCAGCATTGTACTTTGAAAGCTGGTGGGCAGCATGTCTTGGACTACAACGGCAGAAGGAAAGGGCCTACTCTTGATTTGTAAAACTAAATAAAAAAATCTGGGCCTATCATTGGGCCTATTTTTGCCCTCAATGACTGAAGCTATTGGTTGTAATTCGGCTATGTTCATTGTCAGCTACAATTGTTTCAAGAAAAATAAAGACACAATACCAAAAGTGATGCCATTTAAAATGCATCGTGCTCTGAATCATTCGATCACATCCTTTCCCCAATATCAAACAGAACGGTCAGAGTAACAAACAATTAAAAGAACAACAAGATCATTATTTCACTACTTGAGGGGATAACCCCTCCCTCCGGGCTGCTCCACAGCCAGGGCTCCTGCTTATTGGTTCATAGCGCAACCAGGGCTCCAGCCTATTCGTGAATAGACGTAGGCGGGATTCTGATCCCTTAGCTAGTCACACCCACTCAGAGGAGGACTTTCCTCCCCTCCACCATTGAACCCCATGTTATTCACCGGCCGCCAACACTTTCGGGGAAATGAATGGGAGTCAACGGAGGCTGAGGGAGGAACGTCCTCCCTAAAGTAATTGTCGATAGGCGATAGGGGGGGCTAATGTCCCTTTACCCAGGGAAACGAACATAGCATATACAAAGGCATTAAAGTAATCCTATTTAAGGGCATTAATTCATTAAAGTAGGCTGGACGATCTGCATTTTTTATTCTCAACAATGTTAAGGAGGATCTTCCTCCCTCTCCTCACTGGCGAAGCCGCCACTGCTGGAAGTTAAGGGGTTGGGGGGGGGGGGATGCACCAAAATAGACACACACACACACACACACACACACACACACACACACACACACACACACACACACACACACACACAGAAACACACACACAGAAACGTTTGGGAAAGGAAGGGGTCCTCTTGCCAGTGACATGATGACAAGCTTCTACAAAAAGCCAGAGATGGTCCTCACAGGGGGGGAGGAGAGAGTGGATGCAGTTAGATGGAAAGAGTTCCCTGCAGTGACCTGGTCTATATTATGTTATAACAGATGATGCGACAAAGATGTGTTTAATTCACAGATACTATTTTATATCTTCATCGTCATTGATGTAGCGGTTCCACTTTCTTTGCTTTTTCGGATGCATGTTTCTAGCTGCTCTCAGGGCTTCAGTTCTCCTGATCTAGTCTTAGGTTTCTTTCACTGATGGCCTTTAACTGTTAGGCGGCTCTTAAGGCTGAGCTAACCCTAGGAAACACAGAGGTTTACACAGGAGAAAAGGAAGCCATTTTATTTCAGCCATTGACTATTTCAGCTGCATTTGCAGACCAGAACCTTGTTATATTTATTATATAGATTTATATATATTTAATTATGTATATACATTTTATTTATTTTTTCAAGCTAAGGAGAAAGACCATGTCCAAAAATAAAGATCATGCACTTTGTGGTGTATATATATATATATATATATATATATATATATATATATATATATATATATATATATATATATATATATATATAATTATATATATATATATATATATATATATATATATATATATATATATATATATATATATATATATATATATATATATATATATATATATATATTAAGCTGCATTGTCTATTTACGGCCTTTGGGATCTGATTGTTTTTTTTCAGTGTTTATGCAAGCTAACTAACTGTCACTTGAGAGCTATCCTTTGATATGTTATTCAATCGGATCAGTTACCCCTGCTGTTCTAATTATTTACCACTAGGGGGCAGGCTCACACCGTCCCCTCCCTTCAACTTCTAAAGACCAGTCCGGGTGGGAGAGACTACTCTGCATACTTGAGCTGTGTTCGAATTCGTTCTGGGAAAAACTTGATCAAGGAAATGTAACATTCAACATCAATACAACCTCCAGCTTTCCTCGTGAGTGCCCGGTTTGTTTACATGATGTGGGCGCATTTATTGGTCGTCATTAAAAAAAACATAAGGGAAATAATAGAAATACACACATACATTTTAATGTCATGTATATCCTCTTTATTTATGATTGATTGTTGTGTATAGTCTTTGCCTTAGTGGTGCAGTGGAGTGCAATCTGTCTAACCCCCTGGAGACCGGGGTTCATGTCCGGTTGATGTCTTCTGTTGGAAGATTCTTATCTCTATTTCATGTGAATTATAAAGTCAAGCATAACCTTTGTGTAGGTGTTTTCCGGTGTCTTGATGGTGCATTGTTAAGTTCGGAGGTTAACACTCAAAACAGTTCATGTTCGGATCTCCGCAAAAACGTTGACAGGGGTGCCACTATTGTTATTGATTGGTCAACATGGAAAAAACATGAGGGGTAACACTGTCGTTTTTTATCGACCATCATGAAATAAACATGAGGGGTAACACTGTCGATATTTATCAAATGAAACATAGGGGGTAACACTGTTGTTTTTCTTTGGTCGTCATGAAAAAACCCACAATGAATGACTGACTGAATGACTGCCAGTATGTTGAGAGAACTGTAGGTGTTCGACTGATTTCATTACCATTACCATTATTTTCTGATGCACCTTTAAGTGGGGAGAGAGACACGTGAAATAGGGTTTCATTGTCAGTCTTGCCCGTCCAATCAGAGGGCTTTCCTTCGTTTACATTCACCATCAAAAAAGGCGCGCAAGTCATTAATCCACTGAGAGCTCAAATCCTTTTTTTTTTCTCACTCTCAAAAATGCATTGTGTTATTGTAGTGTAGTGTATGTTGTACAATGCAATCTTTAATAAATTCCACTTTTATGTCATAAATATAACATGCCTTTGATTACATTTTGTATGGTCTAATCTAGGTCTATCTTATGTTTAATCAAATGGGCTTTGCCCACCCGTTTTTCTCTGTGCCTCACCCATTTGAATATTTCTGTCAACGCCACTGCTTTCATGAAATATTCAGCCTTTTTAAACTTGGAATAGTCATTACTTTTATAAATGCATCAATATGGAAAACATGTTTACGTAAATGTTCTTGATGACCCGGTCCACTTGATGAATGTTTGGGATGTCGGATGTTGTGTGTTGCAGAGAGCCAGTGTATGCGGGACATTAGCCATTAACACATGCCAGCGTAAAAGCCGAACCACTTACAGAAACTGCCTCATTTTGAGAAAATTCTGCATATTTTGGAACAGAATATGCAAAATACCTTTTGACCTTATGGAGGAAGCTTGTGGAGGCTGGAGTTTGTTTTTCAGTGTCCATAAATGGAACGAAAGGTTATTGCATTTAATGAGTTATGTTAGCACTGCCCACCAGATGGTAATCAGGGGTTGATTACACGACAATAGCTCTTAGTTAATTTAACTTTTGGGAAGTTAGTTTGTTGTTGAATATTCGACAGATATTTGCATATTAATTTCAGGTTCATCAGCGGTTCCTGCCGAGGTTTCAGTCAGTTTTGGCAGACAACCATTAGCGGTTCCTGCAGTGCTGTCAGTCAGTTTTGGGGGACAACCAAGGGACACACACTTGCTCCTGACTGCTTGCCTTTCAAAAAGGGGCCGTCAATAAATCACTCCATTAATTTCTTATGGAAAATGCTTTTTGCTCAATAGCTTCCATGGTATGGCACCAAAACACCCCAAACCAATGCAGAACTGTTATACTTCGTGCTACTAATTAGACACACAGGATAATATCATTTATTGCACCTACAATTTTATTTGATCTTCTAAAGAATCCCATTCATTTCCTGCGGAAAATGGCTTTTTTCTCAATAGCTTCCATGGTACCAAAACACCCCAAACCAATGCAAATACTAACCACACTTTTGGTCAAATATTTACAACGTACAATAATATTCAGCTTCATACATGGTGGGGGTGGGGGTGCTTATCCTGCATAGCAACAAACAACGCTGGGTATGAATAACTGATGGGATTGTTCGGTAGGGCCTCAGCAGGGTCTGTTATTCTACACAGACCTACTGACGTGTCTGCAGACTGAGCTGCTGCCCATGTGATCCCGTCCACCCATTAGGTTACATAAGGTGTGACCTTTGTGAGCACTACCAGGGCCACGGGTTAATCCCACAACAGAGACTTTGGTTGCATAATACGAAAAGCATCTTTGTATGTTTTTCGTCTCTTGTTTTGTTCGAGGATAAGATGATTATTCACTGCATTGGGCACTTTTATCAGAGTCATTTAAACAAATATTGGATCGATTGAATTGGCCCAGAATGTTTTTATAGTAAATACATTTTTATGATTCATATCAGTCCATCTATTATTAATCATACGACAAAATACACTTGGGAATAGATTCTGATCAAAAAAGTCATAATAATACACAAAAACCATACACAAACAAATCTGAGTATAGGCATTTATTTTCTTAGATTTCTTCTTAGATTATTCTAGAACTCAGCGATGCAGATATTTATGCTACTGGTTTGGGATCAACCAAGTGATCCTATAGGGTGTATAGGCTGAGAAACGGTTTCCACTGCCCTTAGCCCTCTTGGATAACTCTTTCTTTAGGTAGAGAGAGGGAGCTGTTGCGTGTTGGTGACAGTCATTGTGTGGGGTATACACATGCTATAAGGTAGAAACAAAACAAACACGGGAGACAAATGGCATGGCATTAAGAAGCATCATCAATATAAACTGGTCACAATGTGACTTTAAGTTTAATGAGGTTTTAGAGGAAAGGATCATTTATTGAGTTAAATATACGAGATTCTAAGGTTGAGAAAACCAACCATCATGCAAACTGTTAGATGAAATCTCTTGAATGGAAGTCATTAATAGTGCAAGCAGTGTAAGATGAGAAGTGAGACGTGATTAGAATACCACTCCCCCAATACCTTGGCTGGATAGGATGATTGCATTTTCCTCATTTTCATTCTTACACAAAAAACGCTGGCCTTGTAGAGGTTTTACGTCTAATCAAACACTTCAGCACACATAGAAGTCCTACATCTGTTACATCATGGCTGCACAACATCCTTCATATCTGCTGAGCAATACCGCACTCACTGTAGAGCGCCCGTTTGTTTCCTCCTGATGCAGTCCAGCATACTGCATCACAGACCCCCCATGAGGTCTGTGTGGCCACCACTCCCTACACATGTTATTGCCGCATTTGGTTTGTCTTTTGGCCTGTTTTGTTTGTGCTTATCTTAATCAAAATGTATTACAATAGCATTAGTAATGTGCTTTTTCGGGGCACTCAAAGCACTTTGAGTAGTGTGTGTGTGTGTGTGTGTGTGTGTGTGTGTGTGTGTGTGTGTGTGTGTGTGTGTGTGTGTGTGTGTGTGTGTGTGTGTGTGTGTGTGTGTGTGTGTGTGTGTGTGTGTGTGTGTGTGTGTGTTTGTGTGTGTGTGTGTGTTCGCGTGTGTGTGTGTGTGTGTGTGTGTCAGAGAACAGAACAGACAGATACTTGTTTCATGCTTTTTCTGTGTCTAATGTCCCAATTGAAATGACCTCACAAAGCAGTATCCATGACAACATCAGCCACTGTTTCACTCGATCTTATTCTGCGTCCACGGTAGAGCTGACACAGGTAGGCTGCCTGCACAGGCTATGATCATGCTGTGGGAGTGGGTGGTCAACATTGTGATCAATAGCCCATCATTTTGATCAATAACAATCATTATGATCAATAACAAATCTTTATGATCAATAACAAATCATTATGATCAATAACCAATCATTATGACCAATAACGATCCTTATGATCAATCATTATGATCATCAATAACAATCATTATGATCAATAACCAATAATTATGATCAATATTCATTATGTTCAATAACCAATCATGATCAATAACCAATCATTATGATCAATAACCAATCATGATCAATAACCAATCATTATGATCAATAACCAATCATGATCACTAACCAATCATAATGATCAATAACAATCAGAATCAATAACCAATAAGTATGATCAATAACAATCAGGATCAATAATCATTCATTATGATCATTAACAATCATTATGATCACTAAACATTAAGAATGATGAAAAACAATCATTATGATCAATAACCAATCATTGTAATCAATAACCAAACATTATGATAAATAACAATCATGATCGATAACAATTATGATAAATAATAACTATGATCAATAACCTATCATTGTGAAACTTCTGTGAATTGCTTGGATGTTTATTCTCTACTGTTCTGTCTCTATAAAAAAAAATAGAAAGAGAGAGAGGGGGGAGGCAGCTAGTGCACATCACACAATCCTTTATAAAACTGCACTTGTAGGAAAGAAAACCTGAACGTGATGCAGGGGCAACAGAAACAGAAGCGAATCCCTGTCAGCACTTGTGGCATTCTTCTCAGCACCTCCTCTCCGCGTTCTCCAATGCATGTAATCTCTGACTTGACCACAATTAGGCCTCCTTCCTCAGCCCCCGACGAAGTAGGCCTAATCCGGGTCGACTTTAACAAGCTTTTGACAGGAGAGTCGTACCTCAGCTCTTCCAGCGCACAGCCTCGAGGTGAGTTTTAATGGAGCTATACGTTCAATGTTCGATGCCTTCTTCATTCCATCCCATCCATTAAGTCAATGAATGCGAATAGACGGGACATCGAAAACGGTAATTCTGTATAATTATTGGGTTTGTTATGTTTTGATACTAAAATGATGGAGTTAAAAATATACGAGTGCTGCTTGGCTTCCCCACAAAACTGCATATTAGGCGGACACGGGGAATTTGTGAAGGCGCGCGCGCGTTGGCTATAGCATCCTAAAGAGGGCATTTATTTCGAAACTCAAATATGTTTAAAATAAAGGCAATTCGACTTGTTGCATGTTGTCATCGTCACAGTATCCACGCAGCTTGGTAATAGTGATCTGATCATTCGCAGTCTTGCTGCTGCAGAGTGCTTTTCCGCGGATGCTGCAGCCAACGCCGTCCTGTGGGGGGCTAGGTCTTAAAACCCGTCGGAGGACCACGTCCGCACCCCATGTCTCTCGCCACGACGATACAACCCCCGAGGCGCTTTTCATCCTTACACGCGGTGTATCAATGTTGGCCGTCATGCATCGGCGGAAGTTCTTGTGCCGGTAGTGCAAAGGCGTGGGGCTTGAGTTGTTATAAACCTACAGGTAAGGCAGCCAGAGGGATGGTAAGGCTTCTGTTGTTGTATGTAGTCAAGACCAAATAAAAATGTGTTTTTAAAAGTACGCAGAACCAAATGCAATCGTTTAAATCGATCGTCACGCGTGTGTGTATATGATACAGTTTGCGCTCCTGAGATCCTCTGCTGTCGACGCTTGTGCAGCACGTTGTGTTGTGGCGGGAAGGGGTTTTACTGCAGCAGGCTTCCGCGAGCTCCACCATCAGCGCTGGTGAAAGAGAAGAAAAGACGCGCGCGCTTATTTAGTCCGCGTGAGCCGCGGAGGGGAAACTGGAGATCAGCAGCAGCAGAGCCGACCTTCTTGTTCCTTTGACTGGTAGGGTCTCCATTATTCAGAGGGCTTATGGCGATATTGCTAGATGACTTACTAATTAATTAGCCAACTAAATTATTACTAATGCATAATTCATGTTTTTTACGAGGATGGACGTCGGTTTATCCTTCGAGTTTACATTTACAATTGATTTTAAGGAGGGATTTGATTAAAAAAACGGAGAGAACACTCGAAGTTAATATGCCCTCAAAGTTGGACGAATCTTGACAGTCCTTTATTGTTGCGACGTCATTCTTCCATCAACATCTCGTTCTTGACCATGAAAAACAGAAATTGTATAAGCTGTAATTTAAGTTTTTTAAAGTGGGCTCGTGAAGGCGTCTTAAATTATCCAGATGGTGGAAGGGCCCGTATTCAGATCAACCTTATATAAGAGAAAATAGGCCACCGTTCGATTGAGGGCAAGTTGACTCTCAATCGAACTTCACTCATTTATCCTGATTAAACACCTCAATATTGGTCAAGTAACGTCCATGTTATTTTTTCATGGCTATATTTGTTGTGTTGCATATTATTCTGAAGTTTGCGAGCAGCTCTTTGTAAGTTTGCTTTTGACTCGAACTATATATTAGCCATGGCAAGAACTGTATGATTCCAATTGTATGTATTAATTGTCTAAGGAAGAGAACAAAAGTGTTGTATTTCCAGTACTTGTCCCCGAGCTGTTCAAGCTGTTCAGCTTGCAGCATAACGGACTGATCGCCTGTTCTTAAAGTTGTAGTTGGCCAGATCCAGCTTCCTGTGTTCCAATTAGAAAATAGGCTCTTAACACTGCAACCCTTTGGTCTGCCAGACACATTTTGAGAGTCTGATCTGAACTCATCCATGCTCTCCTGCTAAGTCAGCTGTGTGCCGTTTTGTAGCAACACAGAAGCACAGCACGCATCCATCCATCCATTCACTTTCCCACTTGAATGAGGAATTGTAGAACCCAAGATGGTCTCATGATCTTCAGGCTGAGGTTGAGAGGCGTGCAGTTGTAGCTCAGGGAGGATGATTGCTGGACTTGGGTGGGCATCCGTGGCCTATTGGTTAAGGAGTTGGACAAGTAACTGTAGGATTCGAAACCCAACCCGGACACGAAAAATGTGGACGGGCGGAGTATTAGTGCAGCACTCTCCTTCGTCCTCATCTACGGATGAGGTGCCCTCAAGGTACCTGAAACCCCCACCTGCACTGCGGCTACCCACTGCTCCGTGTATGACGGTGTTCATGTGTTCACCGCCTCCCGAATGGGTCAAAAGCAGAGAAAGAATTTCCCACAAAAAGGGACAATAAAGGATAGCCTAACTTGTGTTTTTAGATTTTGTCTTTTTCTACGGCTTTTCTTTTTGTTAAATTCCAGCTAGTGAGTTTGGTCTTGTCTTTGGATACTGTCCAGACTATCAGTGGTGACAGTTTTTTTCTTTCCCCGGTCCCTTTTGTTGTGTCAGATATCCCTGTTGAAGCACATGCAGAGATGGGCCGCAAGGAAGACGACTATGTGTGGAAGAAGGACACTGATAACATCCAGAATGTCTTTGAGCTCATGGAGGTGTTGGGATCGTAAGTAACGCTCCTGACTTTATCAAAGACATAGTTGTTGTTGTGGTGTACTGTGAGCATACTGACATAAAGCTAGGCTGTATCTATTGTTGGGGTACTGTATGAACACTAACATAATGCTAGGCTGTATCTATTGTTGGGGTACTGTATGAACACTAACATAAAGCTAGGCTGTATCTGTTGTTGGGGTACTGTATGAACACTAACATAAAGCTAGGCTGTATCTATTGTTGGGGTACTGTATGAACACTAACATAATGCTAGGCTGTATCTATTGTTGGGGTACTGTATGAACACTAACATAATGCTAGGCTGTACCTATTGTTGGGGTACTGTATGAACACTAACATAATGCTAGGCTGTACCTATTGTTGGGGTACTGTATGAACACTAATATAATGCTAGGCTGTATCTATTGTTGGGGTACTGTATGAACACTAACATAATGCTAGGCTGTATCTGTTGTTGGGGTACTGTATGAACACTAACATAATGCTAGGCATAATATCTAAGTGCATACTGACATAAATCTGGACTGTATGTATTGGAAAGACTGAGGATGATGGAGATAAGGATTGTTTGTTGCATTTGTAATGATGTGTATTGAAGTAGACTAAAACTTTGAGAATCCAATTTACGTTTAAAGTTCGCTCTAAAATATAATTTTTAGCATTGCATTTACAAAGACCTAGCCCCAGACGTACTGGACTCTTCACAACTTTACTGATGTCCCCCTATTATGAATGTATTACATGGACGTGAATGGATTTACACAAGAGACATAACCCTTACCTTTAAGCCGAGTTTTAGCTACGAGACACTTAGGTCTGCTGGGGCCAGTCTCATCCCTCAGGTTTCACTTAGCCTAAGAAGCTCGTTCATAAATGAGCTCATCTGTAATAGTGTTAAAGCTAATTCAGTAAAAAGTACAAAACTGTTTTTTTTGTTTTTTATGAGTAAGTTTTCAAAGCGAAAAATAAGCAAAAGCAGGTTTTGAGTGAGAATTATAAGGTATTGTTTAGATAAGTGGCAAAGATGGGAGGACGGCAATAGGTCAATGTAAACTGCTATGCTGATGGTGTATGCAACCTGTCAGTAGTGACCCAATAACTGCTGTAATTGAAGTGTACAAAGTAACAGTACATAATATTTCATATTTGGTTGTGATAAAACAGAATATTTCAACATTTGAAGTCAGTACTTAGTTTATTATGAATTTGAACCATATATTTTTATTGTATTTATATTATGTAATATTCAATGTCAGGAAAGATGCTGAGAGTGATGTTTATGTTCTCATTTGAAGTACGTAAATTTATGTTATTTGATAAGTTATAACTATGGTTCTATTATAGCTTCTATAATATACAATAATTATTTTAAAATTTACCATTTTTAAGATGTTTGAATCAGAGAATTCATGCTGTTCCTAAGGCTGGGGGGATCTTCGTTTACATATCAACTTAGCTAACATAACAATTACAACATCTCAAGGTGATAAGAAGCAATGCAGTATAGAGTTGATATGTTCCTCCACAAAAAGATATGCAACTACCAAATCTAAAAAATGTATTAATTTACCTTAATGTAGGTAACCTATAGTCACAAACATTGCTTTCGGTGATATTTCTATCTTTTGTGACGTTATGAGTTAAAGGAAGCGACTACGCTCTCCGGTGTACTGCTGACGTGTGTACTATCCCCCAGTGCCTGAGTAACACACCAAAGGAGGCCTGTCTCTATAGGCCTCATCAAACCACAATATATTCCTTCACCAAATTGTTTCCGGCTGCTTATCTTCAGATTTAATTATTTATTTGTTTTTGTGATTATGCTGCTCTCTCCCTCAACAGGCCGAAACCCTTGTGGAGGGTTCAATTTAAGTCTTCTTGCCGTGCCTTTGTACATAAGAAGAGCAGACCCATAATTAGTGTTATGAGCGCCAGCTATCTTTGCCCTATCACAACTCCTCTGTGAAAAGGGTTTATTCTAATGTATATTATGCATATCCTATCATTTGTCAACTTTACATAGACTTTAATTAGACGTGACTAAAGATTTTATGCGTTTCTATTTCTTTCTTTTTCTCTCTGTGCAAATATTTGCAAATCAAATGAAAACTTTTGCTTCACTTCATATTATTATTTTCTAAAACATTAAACCTGATTCCGGTGCTCTAAATGGAGTATGTTTTATAATAATGGAATCCATCATCATGTAACCATTATAGTATCACGTAATGCCATTAGGGTACTTCAATCATGGGGACGCTCCCCCTTGTCCCCTACTTACGCTCCAGTGCCCCGGTTAAGCCCTCCCTGCCTCTTGTCTTTGAAAGGTCGCTCAAAGCCACAGCCCCTACTGCACATGCTCAGTGCCTAATCCATCTACCTGGGACACTAACCGTCAGGGCCACATAGTTTCCATTGCGTAAGGGATAAAGGGCCTAATCCACCTTAATGGAGCAACTATTTCCAGACAAGGCTGAAGATAGCATGGGGACGGAACATGATGGAACAGAACAGGGCCCTGTAATCACAACAGCCATGGGAGGGCCTCAACCCTGACCCCCTCAACTAATGGGAGGGCCTCAACCCTGACCCCCTCAACTAATGGGAGGGCCTCAACCCTGACCCCCTCAACTAATGGGAGGGCCTCAACCCTGACCCCCTCAACTAATGGGAGGGCCTCAACCCTGACCCCTCAACTAATGGGAGGGCCTCAACCCTGACCCCCTCAACTAATGGGAGGGCCTCAACCCTGACCCCCTCAACTAATGGGAGGGCCTCAACCCTGACCCCCTCAACTAATGGGAGGGCCTCAACCCTGACCCCCTCAACTAATGGAAGGGCCTCAACCCTGACCCCCTCAACTAATGGGAGGGCCTCAACCCTGACCCCCTCAACTAATGGGAGGGCCTCAACCCTGACCCCCTCAACTAATGGATTCTCAATTGGAACCGTGGGAAGTTTTGATTGTCGCACCATTCAATCTTTCAGAAGGCATTAAAGCATATTGTCAAGGAATATTAAAGGATTTAAGGATCAGGAACTATTATGTATATTGGTTAATGGATAGGAGAAACATTCTGTGCTTCTCTGAGGAAATCAGAGAGGAGAAAATCTACGTTAGAAAAACAGAATGATCAGGGAGGTCACAGTGGGACGATAACATGTTATTTACTAATCATGAGAAGAAAAAGAGACTTATTGTGTAGAGGCAGGGAGTGGGGGTCATCTGCCAGGCAGAGGCATTGGAGCCCCGCTGTGAAGGTCTTGTTTAGCATACTTCGGGTCATGTGTTTTCTTAGAAGAGGGATTTTGAGTTAGATACACAACGCAATATGTATTTGTAGCTATAAGTAAAGGTATGAGTATTTAATAGCTGTCTAAGGAAATATAATGTAGAACATGATATGGTAACATTAAAGCCAGTAGCGGTTCCTGGCGGAGCTCACCAGGGAGGCAAACATGGAAGTGCATTCATGAACGAGTGCAGTGCACCCACACATGCATGTCTTTTCTAAAGCGTAGGCCTACACAACTTTCGAAAAAACATAATCGCGTGACGCGTCGTGTGGAGGCGCATTAGAGAGGATAATAACTAAAACAAACTAGGCACTTAACAGTGTGTCTGCAGAGTGCAATGCTTCTAAACTTTTAATCAAATGTGCAGACAAAGTTCAACTTCGCAAGGTAAAGTTCATTCATGGTGCGTGCTGCTTGAATGTAATGCAGATGAGCCTTCTGGTCTGTCGGCGCGCAGGCGGCAACTGAAGGCTCATTTGCTTAGAACGTTAATACAAAAAATAGCTGATTTGTGATTGGTTGCAATGAGAAGATGCGGATGACCGCCCTTCCTATGTTTAACATGTTATGGTTGACTATTCTCAAAGGCGGCAAAAGTGAGTTTTGGCACACTTTGTCTCCCTTCATTGGCCAGCCTGAAAGGCCATTTTTTTCAATATTTTCAACATTTTTATGTAATTATTCAGTGATAAACACACATTGTAAATAGATTAAAAAAAAATGCCCCTGGTTAAGGCTATATCAGGCTTGTCCTCCACACATATGAACATTAAAAAAAATAAAACATGAGACTAATTCACTTTTAAGGAAGGGTTTGTATTTTTTAATCTCTCTGTAAGAGCTTTGTAAAAACACTGAAATCTCACTGCTAGTACTGTTAGTAAAATGCTTTTAGAGCTCTCAATTTGGTCGGGACAGGTATTGGATGGATGGGTTGGATGATGGACCTGGACTTTTACTGTTCAGGGAGATTGGGCTAATCCCCACGCCATGCAGGCAGGTACACGTCTGGCCTGACACAATTACTAGCCAACTAATCAGTCACCAGGAGACCCTTCTCTAACGAGAAGGCAGAGCGTCACCAAAGAGTCGGGACGCTGCTGGCTGCTGTGTTGAAAGTAGGTCTGTTGACAATGTGTTTGTGCGTGTGCTTTCTTACAGGGGGGCCTTCTCCGAGGTGTACATGGTGAGGGAGAGGAAGACCGGCAAGCTGTTTGCCATGAAGTGTGTGAAGAAGAAGCAGAAGAGGGACCTCAACCTGGAGAACGAGATCGCTGTGTTGAGGAAGTACGGAGCAGCCTTGTTCACTTCCACTTCCACATTCTCCCAGTACACACGTTTCATTGCTCTGATCTATATATCTGTAATATCCTCATGGCTGGATATTTTATCCACTGTGTGCAGGGGGTGATTAAACAAAGGCCCCGTCCACACGAAGCCGAAACAGGCGAAACCGTTACGGTTTCGATCTATCCGGTTTCGCAGTATCTCCGTAAAGACGAAGCCAAGCGAAACCGGGTAGATCTGTAGAAACGCTGTAGTACACATGCCTGGCCCATAAGGGGCGCTGCTTCTGCTACAGAAATCCTTGTTGTTGTGAGTTCTGAGACTCCGCGGGCTTAGCAGTCATTGGCTAGAGGGTCGAGGGATGGGGCGATGACGTCATGGTTTACGGTTTCAGTCGGTTTCAGGCGTCCACATGAATCCAAAACGAAACCGGGTAGATTTGAAACCACCTCCGAGGGTGGTTTCAGAAGTTTGCGGTTTCGGTCAGCGGATTCGCCGGCTTCGTGTGGACGGAAGGCCGAACCGTACAAGACCTTTGCGGTTTCGCCATGAAATCGGCTTCGTGTGGACGGGTCTTTCTCTTTCTGTCTGTCTCTCTCTCTCTGTCTCTGTCTCTCTGTCTCTGTCTCTGTCTCTGTCTCTCTCTCTGTCTCTGTCTGTCTGTCTGTGTGACTCTGCGTGTCGCTCTCTCTCTCTCTTCGTCTCTTGTGTCTCTCTCTCCAGGATCAAACATGAAAATGTTGTGGGACTGGAGGACTTCTATGAGAGCCGATCCCACTACTACCTCATCATGCAGCTGTGAGTGTCCTTGTTGTTCCCGTATTACTCAGAACTAAGCAGTAGGGGTGGGAAAATAATTGATTCTTTGATGCATCGCAATTCTCTCTTGAACGATTCCGTATCGATTCAGATAAATAAATAATCTAAATTTTAATTAAAAAAAGTAGTAATTAGAGTAAGTAGAGTAATTTGAGTAATTATAAAATTATTTCCTTTATCTTCAATGTGTATTGGCCAATCTGATTTGTCTTGATACGATTGCGATTCAGCCTACGCATAGCATGCACGCAAACTCACAGCCAGACACAAGAACGACGAACAATTTCTTATTCTTATAATTTACTAAGAGCTTTTTCTTTAATGACATAGAAAAGAAAGATTAGAAAGAAAATAAAACTAAATCTGTTTCGTTTTTACATACTTCCATAGTGTGTTGTAATACAAGCTGCATTGATTATTGCATTGTTCATAGAAAGTCATATTTGTGACAAAAGCTTTTTCTCTCATAAAATATTAGATAATGTAATTCATCTGTTGATGTCTTTAATGATCATCACAAAAGTAGGAAGTGAATAGCAAACTCTGAGTAGCAAATTCAGATGTATGAATATTCTTTTGAAAATCCTGCATGGAATTGTACATAAAAAAATGTGTGCATCGAGATGCATCGATAATCGTTTTACAATCGAATCGTTGACCTCTGAATCAGAATCAAATCTTGAAGAGTCAAGAGATTCCCACCCATACTAAGCAGTACCCTGCTCGGAAACACAGACAGAACCAGTAATTAAAGATGGCGTCTCCTCTATGACAGTGTTTCCGGCGGTGAGCTCTTCGACCGCATCCTGGACCGAGGCGTCTACTCGGAGAAGGACGCCAGCAGCGTGATCCAGCAGGTGCTGCAGGCGGTCGGCTTCCTGCATCAGAGTGGGGTGGTTCACCGTGACCTCAAGGTAGGGCCCCGCCCCAGAGCCCAGCGTCTCCTTAGATAGAATCATCATTATGAAGGCTAATCCAGGGTGACCTGGGAAGTAAGAGGGCCGTAGAGTGAGGCTTCCTACTCTCACCTCTCCCCATGTAGCCGGAGAACCTCCTGTACTACAGCCAGGATGAGAACTCCAAGATCATGATCAGTGACTTTGGCCTTTCCAAGATGGTGGACAACGGCATCATGTCAACAGCCTGTGGGACTCCGGGATATGTGGGTAAGAGAAAAAAAAACAGCCTTGCTTTGTATTTTACAATGAATTACATTTTATTATGTTTTTATTACATTTTTTCTGAATATTATTAGGATTATTATTGTTATTGCTTCATGTGCTTCTTGCTTACGCTATGGTTTCCTACGCATCAGCTCCAGAAGTGTTGGCCCAGAAACCGTACAGCAAGGCAGTGGACTGCTGGTCCATCGGTGTCATCACTTATATTCTGTAAGTGTCACTTCTCCTGGATATGGAGTAGACCATAGCCCCTCCTAAGCAAGGGCAGTACACCGGTAGTGGAATTAGAGCGCCATCTAGTGTGTATTTATATCTCTGTACGGAAAGGCCCTTATTGAATTCTAGCACCATCTTGTGGCACTGCATATTTTACAAGCATCAACACTTCTTATTTTCTTAGCCACATTATTGAGGCTACTTATGTTGTGATGACCTTGTGTTTTTTCCTCCTAGGCTCTGTGGATATCCCCCTTTTTATGAAGAAACCGAGACACGGCTTTTCTCCAAGATCATGAAGGCACAGTACGAGTTTGATTCCCCCTTCTGGGATGACATCTCTGACTCTGGTAACTAGATCTCTTACAGTTTACAATTTGTAGAAATATAAAACATATTTTTCCATCTGTTTATTAATTGATGAATGTGTATTTTTTTCAGCTAAAGATTTCATAAGCCACATGATGCAAAAGAATCCCAGCATGCGCTTCTCTACAGAACTGGCTCTCCGCCACCCCTGGTGAGTGTTCATCATGATCAATAGTCTAACCCCTAGGAATTAGAAAGTCGGCTGACTATGAATGCAATGTTTATCGCAACAATGATTGTGTAATCCATTGCTAAAAACTTTTTAAAGATATCAGATAGATATCAACTCTTTTAATTTGAACTGTATATCTTTACAAAAACCAGTGAATGCATTTGTTCAGCATTGATTATATTTGGCTTTATCTAATCTAAACCTAAGCATCTCTGTCCATCAAGGATCATTGGAGAGACAGCGCGGAGCCAGGACATCTACCAGTCGGTCAGTGTTCAAATCCAGAAGAACTTTGCAAAGTCCAAGTGGAAGGTAAGTTCTTAACAAGCTCACCAAGGGCCGGGCGCCTGAGTGCCTTTAAAGCCATGTGATGACTTCTCCCTTATGAAGCTGTGTTCTCCATAGATTCTGTTCTATTCAGAGTTCTTTATTGAAGCTAAACTAGTAGACGATTTGTCTAATTGTAATTTGGCAAGTTAACGTTATTTTACTTGCGACCATTTCATTAGACGAGAATAGACCTGACGTGAATAAACTTGAAAAAATGCAAATCGAGTAAGACTTGAACACATGAAGTCATCCGTGAACATGATTTTGTTGGGTCACGTCAGATCGCTTTTTACCCGCAATAGTGGTGAGGACAACAACTCCCATGATCCCACGCTACTTCACGATGTCATGAAACTACATCTATTGTTATTGTTTTGTTTAAGAGAACCCTAGTGTCAGAAATGACTCAAGAACATGTACACTGCTCCCAATATGTAAAACGACCAACCTTAAAAAGCTTCTTCTTGGTATTTCATACTATATCCAATTCAAAGCATAGACAGTATTGAGTATTCACATAAACAAAACTCGTGTCCCCCGCTGACACCTGCGTCTCCCCTCTGTGTGTTCCTCCAGCAAGCGTTCAACGCCACCATGGTCATCAACCACATGAAGAAGCTCCAGGCGGCCAACTCGGACACCGTCGCCAAGAAGGCCGACGTGCCTGACATAGTCGTCGACGTCTCCTCGCCCTGCGGGCTACGCAAGAGCCCAGACCCGCCATGTGCGGGCCCCACGGTGCGGCAGGTCAACGGCAACGTCCCCGGCACAGACCACATGGCCCTGCCGCCCAGCCCCAACGAGCTCAGGAGCACCTTCCCCCTGAAGACCTCCCAGAGCCACATCGAGCCACACCACACGCCCAGCATAGCCACGCAGGGCAAGCACGCCTACCACTCGGAACCGGCCAACCTCAACGGGTGTGTGTGTGTGTGTGTGTGTGTGTGTGTGTGTGTGTGTGTGTGTGTGTGTGTGTGTGTGTGTGTGTGTGTGTGTGTGTGTGTGTGTGTGCGTGTATCTGCAGACCCCAGCTTGGCTCAATACTGCACAATTTAGGAATCGTATCATTGATCTCTCTCTCTCTCTCTCTCTCTCTCTCTCTCTCTCTCTCTCTCTCTCTCTCTCTCTCTCTCTCTCTCGTTCTCTTTCTCCTCAGGTATGGTAAAAACAACAGTGGCAAGGTGATGCAGACTGGAGTGTGTGCGGTCATGTGAAAGTCCAGACCCAACATGGAATGATGAACACTTTATTAGGTAAACCGGACTAAAGGATTTATGACATCAAAGGGAAACAGTCAGCTAACCCCAACCCTTATCTTTCCCCTAAGCCCCTTAGTCAGTGAGTCATCCCCGCCCAGGGGTCTCAACCTTGTGTGTTTGTACACTTTCTTTCAGGTCATTCACCCTGAGGTGGCACAGCGTGAAGCTGGGTGGTGGCAGCTGCTCGTGAGGCTGGGTTGGTTGCCTCCATGGGTATTATATATATATTTTGAATATACTTTTTATTTATCCCCATGGGGAACTTCATTCTCTGCATTTGACCCAACCTATGCCCAGAGCTAGGCGCAGTGGGGGCCTGCCTCCCAGGGCGGCCCCCGGGGACCACCTCGAGGTGTGGGGCCCTTGTCTTGTTTAATGGCCGGGCGGGAGGGTTAACCTGGATGTTTATTTGTCTACTCTACTGCGAGTAGAGCGGGGCCCTCACACCACCGGTATTCAGAGTGAACACTGGGCCCTCAGACCAACGGTATTCAGAGTGAACACTGGGCCCTCAGACCAACGGTGTTCAGAGGGAAGAGTTGGCCCCTCAATCCAGCAGTGTTGAGAGTGAAGAGAGGGCCCCTCAGACCAGTGACTTTTGGGGGGAAGAGTTTGACCCTCAGACCAGCGGTATTGAGAATGACACTTGGGCCCTCAGACCAGCATTTTACAGAGTAAAGAGTTGGGCTCATTAAGAGTGAAGAAGCCCTCAGACCAGAGATCTGTGAAGCCTCTCCCAAAGCACATACGTATCACAACCTCATACACACATACACACACACACACACACACACACACACACACACACACACACACACACACTCACAGTATAAGCTTAACAAATTATGATGCCCCACTGTTAGACAGTGTAATGCTCAGTTTCCATCTGTGCTCCCACTTGTTGCAGGGCTACAGTTCTACAGATTTCTCTAGACGTTGCAAACACAATCCCGGACATTTGTAATGTAAAGTGTGATCTTATTTAAATGTTGTAAAAAAACCTTGCCCATAGAGATGGATACCTTGAGCAATTTCCTTGTTTGAAATGTTTTGAATGTTTGAACGTTTAAGTGGCAATCTCAAATATTTTCATGTAAATATTTGATATGTTTGTTAAGTCACCAATTATCGCCGAATGAGATAACACAATGTTGAGTCTACTCTGTAACCCCTGATGAAAGCCCTTCCGTTTGCAGTATTATTTTACGAGCTGGGTGTCGGTAGTGACTGTTACTCTGGGCAACGCTACCACTTATCGCCAAAGGTGTCGCCATAGGGTACAAAAGATTAATCTTCTAGATTCCAGATTATTTAAGACTATGACCATTAAATATGATAAATGTCTTGAATTTTTTTTGCCGTTACTTTATAATCCAATTGAATGTTTATCCTTTGTGTGCATGTTTGTAACCCCTTGAACTGAACCTTTTGAAATATCTATGGCTGTGTGGGATCTGACCCTTTATAGTTTTTAGTTATACTGATGATGATGGTACTGTTTTGTTTAATTTATGTGAACGTGTGCTACTATTTCAAATAAATATAGAAAAAGACACGATACAGACAACAGCTAACCCTCATATCTATGAATTTAGCATTTAATTATTGCACTGCATCAAATAATATTGCAATTTTGACAATTCAATCTCTCACCAATTTGGGAATATATATTTGTAAACATATAGGTATCACTGAGGCCATTCTAACAAGGTGGTACTCTTTGGTTCTGTGTTTTTTTGTGTGTCATGAGATGTGTGTGGCTTTATATTGTTCAAACTGATTAATTTTATTAATGAGAGATGCACAATGCTCGTCGAATAAAGACAATACACGTTTTATCAAGCATTTCTTTCACATTTTCTTCCAAAAAATATCTGATTATTGATTTTCCAATAGGCTAGGGGGGAAGGGGTACATGATTAACATAATTGATCAAACTTATATAATACAAACCATACTTACAAGTTATAAGCACGTTGTGGTAATTGCTGTTCACTGACAAATTAACTAAACATTGTGGCGATATTACATTTACAAAAACACTCAAACTATTAGCATAATTAAAGTTCAATATATTCCCCCAATGGGAAAAAGGGGCTCAAAATTATTTTGTTCCTACTCTTGTTAGGCTGATGAAACGGCCTGCAAAGTGACATTCATTTCTGTTCCTCACAAACTTCCTAATTTCCTGTTTGATTTCTGAAAGCCAGCCCCTGAGACAGATCTCTTATTCAGGCCACAGGTTGCAGGTAAAATAAATAAATGACGTTTTATTTGGGAGAACACGTCCTCCACGGACTACACGCTCCAAAAGTAGGTAAAAGGTTGACTTTCATCATGCACTGACAAAAAACCTGACACCAGTTGAAATGTCAACATGAAACATCATAACATACGAATGAATGCCGTATTGGCACTTGGTTCTATGAACATCCTTATCCTTACTTGTAGGATAAGTATATTGTTTCTCTTTTTTTCTGACAAGTCAAGTCTCTTTTGACAAAGGCGTCTAAATGCCAAAAATGTAAATGTAATTGATATACTATCGTAATATCACAAGAGACATGGGTAATATTCCATGTCTGCACCAAACATTGATCGATGACACATGGCTGTCTGTAACAAAGATCAGTCATCATTTCACAACACTCTTGCTCTGACTCCTCATGCTTTCCCTAGTGGGGAACCAGGGCGAAGGGCAAAGCATGTCAAAATGTCTCCCCTAGCAACGCATGGATTAAAATCTGGTAAACTCCATAACCAGACATCATCGCACACGCATGGCTTAGCACTTATCTGCAGAGATATTCAACTGATCACTAACTGGTCTATAGTGAAATGGCCCATCAATAATGAGAGGACATCTTCTCAAACCCCAGAAAGCAGTAATTTAAATGGTTTAAAGCGCCCTCTTCTCTCTGTGGGATCACTGGGTTTGCCGACAGGCCGTGCATGTGCATGCAGCGTGTGTAGAGGGTTCCTTGTTTTTCTTTCCTCTACACTTTGAGCTGATGTCACTTATTTAGGCCGGGCTCCATGTGGGGGGAATTCCTTTTGGGAAACATCTCAGGTTTAACCTTTTGCTGCATGGATAGATATGGAAATAAGACATGCTCATGACGTATGGAAATAAGCAAGAAAAAAAAAAGCAATGATTTAATCACACATATATAAAAAACATGGAAATAAGCCAGGAAATAGAAAGACAGCAATGATTTAAACACACATATATAAAAAATAACATGGAAATAAGCCAGAAAAAATAAAGAAAGCCATGATATCATTCAGAATGCACGTTTCCTTTAGGTTTTGCTTTTTGGCAAATTTGCTGTAAAATGTGTGTTGCATAATCCTTGTTGTTTTAGGATTTACGTTTGCGTCACTTATCAAGCGCTTTAGAATTTGATTTCATTCCTAGACATGCATAGGAAAATTTCCTCTGCCTTTGACCTCGCTCACCTGTTCAAACGCAGACTTGTGAATATTCATGAGCTGGCTTGTCAGTGGGTGTATACCCGGGGTCACACTGTGTGTTTATATTCTGGATCCTTTGCTTCTCCTGCAGACTGCTGAGGTTTGATAAGTCAAAGCCTACACACCAACCTCCAGCATTAAACATCTGCAGGACCCTTACACTGTAAGTACTAGTATGACCTTACTACTTTACTTATATAACGTTAAATTAAGCATTGCATCGGGTAAAGGATTTGACCTATATATATATTTTTAATTAAAGTATAATTATATAATGCATAATTGTGTGTGTGTGCGTGTGCGTGTGCGTGTGCGTGTGTGTGTGTGTGTGTGTGTGTGTGTGTATTCTTTTAAAATATATTCTTGCAATTTCGTCCCTTAAGTAAGATACTAAACTAGCCTTCTCTGCAAGCGTTCTTGAAATGCTTCTGTAATGTATTGTTTGGTCTTTCCCCAGCAGACTTCCTTGATAATCAATCATGGGACTTGTTTCCGATCTCATCCCGTTCGCTAAAGAGATCCTGAGCCACAGGCCATGCCGGGGGATGCTGAAGGTCTATCTGATGGGCTCCATGCTGGTCCTACTGGGGGCAGCGGGGGGGCTTGTGGAAACCTTCCTACTGCCGTTTCTAGAGAGGAGGCCGCAGAAGGAGGACAGTGAGACAGACTTTCTCCTCATGGCGACTTTCAGACAAAAGCAGCAGCAGCTGGTGGAGTCAGCCTCGGAGACCACAGCCCGCCATCTGCATGAAGTCAGCCTATAGGAGACCACAGCCCGCCATCTGCATGAAGTCAGCCTATAGGAGACCACAGCCCGCCATCTGCATGAAGTCAGCCTATAGGAGACCACAGCCCGCCATCTGCATGAAGTCAGCCTATAGGAGACCACAGCCCGCCATCTGCATGAAGTCAGCCTATAGGAGACCACAGCCTAACATCTGCATGCCCCCTCGTCAACTCTATCGCTCTGTTGACAAGAACCTAAATGTCTGTCGTGTTTTATGAGTCTGAATCTACTGTGAGTAGAGAGCGAGTGGTGTCTATATATAGCATTGATGATTTGCTGCTGGGCAGCAAATGTTCAAAAGATTTTGTCATAAAAAATAATAAAACTCTTTATATTTTCTTTAAGAATGTGAACTTTACATAGAGAAAAACATTGTTTGCCAGTGGTTATATAAAAACGCAACAACCCCTTTTCAAACAAATAAGAAATCGATTGGATAAAGAATAAAGGTAAATCTTGGAAAACTAAATAAATATATCGGTCAAATTAAGATTCTGTATTACAGCAAACATCTACATATCTCAACTATGAAAATGTGTCACTTTATAAAAGATAAAAATTGGAAATTCAACTCCAATACACCTTACCATAAAGCTAAGAAGAAGAAGTATGGTTTGTACTATTTGTTGTTGTTTCCAAAGGCTTCAAACAACAAAAGTGTAACTATTCTAAACCACTAGATGGCGGTGATAAAATATATCAGCAAGTCAAGACCTCAACTTCCGTCTGAATAGCGGAAACGAAGTCTATGTATATGTTATGTTTTCCATGTTTACTAGTGTCACATTAATCTGCATTGAATGCACAACGCATAAATTGCACTAAGACAGCTAGACACTTAAAACATACCGACTTCATTTATTTCCAATGGCGGATCCGGCGGTGGCACCGGGAGGTTACAATGCAGGAGGGGTGAGAAGGCTGCCCAAAACTTGGAACATCTATAGTTTATAGTTGATATGGTCTACCCGTATGAACGACAACTCACGACATGACACCGCTCTCCCAAGATGTACTCTGCTGTTTGACTATCCAGACCATACTGTATAGCTTTCTGAAACAAAAGATTCGCCATGATCTCCAAGCCTTTTTACTATTCTATCATACAGACACGCATTGATGAGGGGGTTTTGTTTTTCTGATGACTGGCGTTGTGTTCTCGGTTCTCAGCGGTCGAGTAGTAAAACAAACTCCAGCCCAGCGGACAACTATCACATGGCGAGGCGTCGCACCCTGCAGGTGGCCGTCAGCGCCCTCCTGACGGAGTGCGGATTCGAGAGCGCAGAGAAGGCGGCTGTTGAGTCTCTAACTGAGATGATGCAAAGTTGTATGTGTCGTTCCTTTGTAGATTGAGGGCGAAGCTTTGATGACCATGTGTAGGTCAACATGGTGCTGGGATGTCAATAATGCTATGCACTGTCTTTTGTTCTCCAGATATAACAGAAATAGGACGCTGTGCCAAATCTTACTGCGAGCATACTGCCAGGAGCATTCCCACACTCCCCGATGCAGTGGTCACACTCATTGAGATGGGTACGAGAAAATGCATTACAATCATAATCGTAACATAAATGGGGCTACAACTAACAATATTGTTTGTGTATTTCGTAACATTTTCAATTCACGTGGTAACAAATGTATTTTCTATTGACTGAGTAATCAACGGTTTCAGCCATCTCCATCAATGTATCAATCTGAGGAAACTCGATATTCGTCCCTGCAGGGTTCAATGTTGACACTCTTCCTGTCTATGCAAAAAGGTCCCAACGGATGGTTATAACAGCCCGTAAGTATCCATTATCTCTAACTATTGGTTATAGAGATTCAAGTCTACACCAATGACTACCATAGGATTGGACTTGGTCCCAAACTACTGGGGTCACCACTGGGTTTTGTTTTGTGATTCTCAGCTCCGGTGACCAACCCTCCCATGACTCCTAAAGCGCTGACGGCAGGACAGAAGCGCCTGCACCCCGCATATATTCCCAGCCACTTCCCAGAGTTCCCTGACCCCCACACCTACATCAAAACCCCCGTGAGTCAACCAATGTCTTCATACTAATACTTCTAACTAGGGTAGAAAACTTGGTTTATCTTTGCGGCATGTGAACATAAAATGCATCACTGCATGCAAAATATATTTTCTTCCCCCAATGTGCGATGGTTGTTGTTCTTTTACACTACAGCCTGCTTTGAGATTTAAAAAGAGAAGTCATATTTTTGTCATTATTTACACATCAAGTTAGAGAAGTATTCAAGTATATCATAGGCAGGGGTGTTTCTTATAACATGCTGATGATGCGGTTGCACAGGGCCGCCAAAGCCACCAGGGGGCCCCCAGACTGCCATTGAAGCCTTTTTTTTTATTAAAATGACCCGTCTCTTGGTAGCCAATTGAGTGAAAGCACCTTTTTATTCTCCAAAAATAAAATAAATATGCAACAATCTATATTATTAAGACCCTAGGCTACAATCAACAGGGGAGCTGTGTCAATATAAATGAATGCTGGCAGTGGTGGCTGGCTATTATGTTAGAGCACCGCCCTCCCTGGTGGAAAGGTCTTTTTAAAATGACTTAGTTTGTATGTGTCAATGCACAATAATGTTTAATATACAGAATATAAATAATTATGTTTTGGGCTAAATGAAAGATCCCCTTCACCCCTTTCCTCTCAATATCTCTTCTTGGGCGATGGAAACATAGCCCAGGGCATTGTCAGTGCAGCAGCTCAGCCAAGTACTGACACGAGATGTACACATTGCAACATCAATTTTGCTACCTGTGTCCTTGAATCCGATGCCTTAGGCTTAGGGCAATTCATTACTCGCCCCAGGCAAAGTCATGCAGTGGTCGATTATGGACACCTGACATTATTGACATTGACAATTATGAGCTCACGTAAGCAAGAGACAGGATTTCAGCTGCCCCCGAATCAATTATAATAATCTCTCCTCCAAAATCTATTTGAGAGGAAACTTTTGGTGGAAAGAGCTTCTGTCATATTCTTTTTGCGATTTCTAAAATATTTTTTAAATAACTGAAGCGTTACTTGGTAAGACAGCATTAACATGTCAGCGTAGTTCCTACAATGTGAAGCAGAACAAGTCTTCCTTGAGACGTAGCCTTTACAACAGAGCCTTCTGCTGTAGCTGGAGCCCCCGGCTGAGCTCGTGAGGAAAGCCGTTGACAGTGCTCCTTTCATGGGCTCGGATCTCACAAAGAGTCGGGAGTGTTGCACCAATACAGTTTCCTTCTAATTTAAAGCTATGGTATTGGCAGCCTATATTAATCTAAAGGAAACTGTAAACACTCCCTTTGGTATACTGGTACACAAATTTGTACTAATGTTACATTCAT
Organism: Gadus chalcogrammus; assembly: GCF_026213295.1. Lineage (NCBI taxonomy): Eukaryota > Metazoa > Chordata > Actinopteri > Gadiformes > Gadidae > Gadus > Gadus chalcogrammus. Next base: position 15,588,856 of record NC_079412.1, read on the forward strand.
CACCTTGATCCCAATTCAAAACTCCTTCAATAAATCCCTGTCAATAATGAGAGAAAAGTATGATCTACTGTTGATTAACAGTTGCATAGGCTGGAGTTGTTAAACTGAATCGCATTTGTGAGCTTTGTTGGGAATAGAGAAAGAAGGATGCAGGAAGTATATTGTTTGTCGTAGCAGCTTTTAACGTCTTTCTGATCGTTGTTTTAATACGTTGCATTTCCCTCCAAGATGTCATCAAAAGCTGTTTGACTACTTAAAACCCTAACATAATACCTGCAGCCTTTAAAGTGATAGCCCATGGGCCACATGTTCTTAGCTCTAAGCCATATAACAAGTTGCAAAAAGTTAAGTACAACATGGCAATGCCCGATCCAGTTTGTTCAAACAGTTAATACATTATTTGTTCTATTAATGTAAAGTTTTTTTCCTTATGGATTATATTGTTATAAAATTATACTGATTATATTCCATAATATAGTAAGGTTTTATATAGGGTCTGGTCGGCAATGCTGTTTATAAACCTGGCTGCAAAAGTTTTAGAGAAATGTATAGAAAATAAGGTACTGGAATCGACCTGTTTGCTTGTAAAAAATCCGCTAGTTGGAATCACCTGTAAAAAAAAAAACAGATGGGTTCATCCATGCAGAATTCTGGTTTAAATTTGTATTTTTTTTAACCCGCTGTAGACTTTCAGGGAGCCGGTGTCTGACTACCAAGTGGTTCGGGAGAAGGCCGCATCCCAGCGGAGGGATGTGGAGCGGGCCCTCACACGCTTCATGGCCAAGACCGGAGAGACTCAGAGCCTCTTCAAGGATGACATTACCGCATTCCCACGTGAGACACGCTTCAGCCCCAATTACCCTCTCCCCCTCACTCCCCGACCGTCGTGTGTGTGTGTGTGTGTGTGTGTGTGTGTGTGTGTGTGTGTGTGTGTGTGTGTGTGTGTGTGTGTGTGTGTGTGTGTGTGTGTGTGTGTGTGTGTGTGTGTGTGTGTGTGTGTGTGTGTGTGTGTGTGTGAGATTTCTATATGTACATAATGATGTTTCCCTGGGGCAACGAGAACATGTGACCTACGCTTATCACACTGCTCCGAAGGGAAGAGCTCGTTCCAAGGATTACATGTTTGAACAGCTTATGTGCATTGTGTTGTGATTATGTTTTGTGTGGAGGTGGGTCAGTCTAACCCTCCTGTTATCTCCCTCGTGTGCTCAGTGATTGCGGCGAGGCCGACCGCCATCCCCTACCTGAGCGCCCTGCTGCCGTCGGAGCTGGAGCTGCAGACGCTGGAGGAGACGGACTCGTCGGAGCAGGACGACCAGACAGACAGCGACAACACGGCCGGGAACGGCCTCAACGTGAGTCTAGGGCTGCTCGATTATGGAAAGATCATGATCACGATTTTTTGGGTCAATATTTTGATAACGATTATTCAAACGATTATTATTGAGTTTGAAAACATGATAAATTTTTTTCAGCATTCCTTGCCCAAAAAACACATTGTATCTGAGAATTCCCCTTATAAAATTACACAATAGGTTCAAATAGAAAATGTTCTGATCGAAAATAATGCAAAACAAATTGGTATCCAGCTCCAATTTATATGATACATTTAATAGAAAAAAGTTAAACTCGATCATAAACGTTTTTTGATTGTTTGACACAAAAATCGTAATCGCGTTCAACATTTGATTAATCGTACAGCCCTACGTTAGTCTAGCCACCACTGCTAACCTTGACTAAATGACCAGAACACACACGCACACTCCGCAGCGACACTCTCCCAGGTAAGACGTTCTGTCTATAGACTGTAGAAAATTCGATAAAAGAAGGGAAGAGACAATTCCTCACCTTGACAAGCAACGGCAGGTCTTTCATTCAATTCAAACATCGTGCCGACCGGCGTTTCAACACACGCGATGTGATCTTAAAGAGACATTGTCCCTATAACACAACGAAAACATCAATAACAAAGTAAGGTGAAATATGTCTATAGAGTCCAACACAAGACTACACTTTGTTGCTCAAATGTAATATCACTCACCTCCTTGAGCCGCCCGAAATGTCTTGCGATATTGACATCCCCCTTCCCCCCTGCGGACTGTTTGTTTTATTTTTCCTACGTTTTGTGTGTATGCTATGTGTGATTGTAGGCTACTGCTGCCTGTCCTGGCTAGGACACTGGAAGGGATGTTTACTCTCAATGATGATTATTATTTTCAACTAACCAATAGTAGTTGCCTTTCATTTTAAAATGTCAATGCACTTTTCAGCCCTGAATAACAGTAAAAGCTATTTAAGTACATTGTACCAGTTCTGTTCCAATGTAGTAAAGAAGTGATGACTGATGTGAAATTGCTTTCTTTCTTTCTCTCCATGCCAACTCAGGACGACCCGAGGGCCGACAAGGAGAATTCCATGCTGCCGCCGAGCAGCATAGTGCCGTCCGTCAAGGCCAGCGAGGACAACACGATCGATAACCCCTACCTGAGGCCCGTGAAGAAGCCCAAAGTCAGGAGGAAGAAGTGAGCCAAGGCCCAACACAACTGCGACCAATAAGACTTTTTGCCCCCGTTCCTCCCTAAATCAACTCCACCTGGAAGCAGAGGATGAGATTTAACCACAACTCTGACGGCTCGCTTGGCTCCTAAAAGGATACAGTGGCAATTCAATTTGATGGCATCTAGCGTTGTTGTCTGCAGAAAATTTGCTTTTGTATATTTTTTGGGGATTATTCTCCCATTCCCTTATATTAACTGACCTCATGGCTGCCATGCATATGGTTTCATTTCTTTATTTTGTTTTAGATATTTGTCAGGTTGGCTTTGGTAAAAAACAACAAAACATTTTGAAATAAACAGTTAAGATCAGTTTTTTCTGTGGCTCATGGATGAGGGTTAGGGTTATTACTACACTAACCCTAACCCAGTGATCTCTAAAGGAAGTGATTTCCTGACGCAGGGGACACCGCTGAAGGACGTTCAGAAGTACATTCTCAAGTAGGCTACTCTGGCCCTTTGCTTCTTGAAGTCCTTGTCACACTGGAGCTGAGGAGACAAAAGGTATTAAACATTTAATATCAATAAAAAGATGAGGTGACTTTCAACCAAATATAGCAATTAATTCCACTTTTTCTAAAGGTAGGCTTAAAGCAAGCACCATTAAAGATTAATTCATTTAGCCTTCGATGAATTTTTCAACTATTGTTAGTTCAATATAGAGGAAGCTGGAACCATTTTGTTATCTGTTCTTTTGTGAAAACGAAGGTAGAAAAAAAAATACATTTGATATCTTATAGGTTGGAAGACATTAAATTATTATTTTTTTAAGTGCAAATTTCAAACTTCCGGAACGAAGTGCAATAACCCTACACATCAATGTTTGACAGTTGTTGGGGTTATTTATTTATCTAACCCTAACAATCAAACGGCATGTTTGATTTGTCAGCGTTGGTTAGTTTTTTAACTCACCTCTGCTCTCAGCGTTTTCTTCTTAAGCTGAGGGAATTTTACCCAATCTGGAGACCCAAAGCTCATCGGCCAGACAACCTTCCGGCCGATTGCTACTTCATGAGAATATGTCCCAGGGCTGCATTGTTAACACAAAACACCTATCAATATTAACGCCTATCAATCACCAAATGCCATGCTGTTATCATATTCCTTTGTCACACACCCTGGCATGCTGAGGCTTGCATCCGGCTTGGTCGTAACCCTCACTGCCGAGGAATTAAAAGGCGTTTTGCCAGGCGGCAGGATTCTGGACCGGGATTGATCCTGCTGGTACTTTTGAGGTGAGGGGGTCACTGTCTGTGATATATGTGAACATAAATTATAAATTATCACACTCAATTAAACATTGAATCGGCTTGTGACCGTTAATAAGTATAGTATACCCTGTTGGCCTCTAAAAACCGCACGGCGGTCCTCGCAGAGAGGACGTATCCTTTCTTGCACATCGGCCTCTTCTGGATGTCGTACATCATGCTGCGAAACTGATCAGAGAGCTTAAGTTAGTGTAATGTCAACATTGTGCACAATCAACAGGTTGTATTTTAGTAACCCCCGGTTCATTCATTATGCGTGCAGACACAAACCTACCAACCTCATGGTTCTCATAGCAGCCCGGGCCGCGGTGCGGCTCTTCCTTGCGGAACATTTGGTTTCCTAGACGGTTTGGTGCAAAGTTGGTAGGAAAGAGTTTCCTATCCTGGGTTGTGCCGAACCCAACGCCCCGGCGGCGACCCGGTTCATCAAGTTTAGAAATTGTTCCCATATCGCCATTCAGGTTTACTTAAAAATGTTCTGAGAAATTAGTTAGAATTGTACTTGCATCGCGAACTGCCACAATGTTACCTCCCGTTGTTTAGAATACCAGTAACTATAGCAACCAGGTTATGCAAACTTCCTGGTTTATGCAAAGCAGTGCCTGCCTGGTGCGTGAATCCGGAAGGTGTCCAGGAAATTGGATCTCTTAACTCAATGAAAATACTTAAGTGTATTCTCCGTATTTGTCAATGGATGGCTGAACAGGAGATCGCATAATTAAAGTGTGGTTTCTAGATAGCTTGGGGCAAGTTTATATTTCAATAAAGAATCGATTGTAATTCAATGTGAATAAGACAGTTGAACGTGTAACCTTTCCAATAGAAAGATACATGGTTAGCAATTCATGCAAATACGTATGCAACTTCACTAGTCTTGGGGAGAGGTCCAAGATTCAGAAGTCATGGATGTTTGTAGTCTTACAGGTCATATCTTTATATATTTTGAGTTGCCATATGCTTAATAGTCTGGCATTAACTTGAAGTTCACATGGGTGTTCTTTGGTTTAAAGATCTAGTTTATGAATGGCAATTGCAGTGGATAATTCTCAAACACAAATCAAAGGGTGTAAAAGTGAATGAAAAAATACATTGAAAGAAACTGTTTCAGGCACGTTTCTGTAATGGCTCACGTGAGGCATTTAACATGGCATTTCCACAAGGCAACTATGTCTTAAGGCAATCAGTGAGCACATTCTTATATAAAGATAATTCCTCCATCAGCAGACTTTAAATTTAGCTTGGCATCAGGTTCTAAAATAATAAAATGACAACCCACAACGATAGCAACATTCAATTTTTTTACCCAAATAGCGTTCATTGACAAAACTACATACAACCACAAGCGATTAGACAAATAATACATCAACGCTAATCACCACGTGGCATCTTGGCACTTGTGAAGGAGTAGGGCACAGTGGAATTTTCCTTGGCAAAAATCAAATGGAGCACACAGTACAGTTACAACTGTAACATGCAATGTGTGTAATGTGTTGTACCACTACATTAAAAGGACTGCTGAGGAGTGGATGGCAACTTCATTCCACAAGTTAGGCAATTGTTGGCAAATTCAAAACTAATTCTAAACAGTTTCAAAGAGTGAGGCCCTGAGTTGGAATGCATTCTCTCATAGAGTAGCACCCCACCGATCATAAATATACTTTGAAGAGGCTTTGGGAGTACGGCTGCATTAATCTGTCAGGGGCACGGAGATGGAGGGGCCTTTGGGATCGTCAAATCGGTCCACGGTGTTCACCTGGAGAATCATGCTCAGGCCGTAGGTGAGGATCCAGAGCATGAGCAGAGTGGTCAGGAGCCCCATCCAGATGCCTGCACTGAAGAATCCGGCACAATCGCTGGCATAGGAGAAATCTGTTCCATTGGCCAAACCAAAGCCCTGGATCTGTTTTAGACAAAACAACATCAATGAAGGAAGAAGTCATGCTTGACCACCAAAGAATAAATCAATAGGGCGAGATTTAAAAAAAACGATTAGATTTTCCGGTTCAAATCCATCTTCATTTGAATGTAGGGTTTTTGAAGGAATACATCAATTCATAAAACCCTGGGATCCTTTTATAAAATGTTGTGCCGTTTTTATATATTTAGTCATTTATTGTGTTTTTATGGACAGGACAGTGAAGAGAGACCGGACGGCAGGTTGTAGAAGAGAGGGAACGACATGCAGCATAGGAACTGGGAGTATCGAACTCGGTCGCTGCAAGGCGTGCTGCCTACATCTATTTAATTGAAAACCGAATCGAAACCTTGGGAATCCAAAATCGTATCCGTTCGAGACAACAGTGGTGATAGTGCTTTTGTGAAATAAGTGCATGAAAATGTCATAAGTACCTGGAAGTCTACGAAGTTGACCATCCAGTTAGAAGTGTTGGGGTCGGATTCCCCCCGTATCAGCAGGGGATCACGGAAGCTGTTGACGGACATGCAGTGGAAGGAGTACTCCGCGGGGGCATAGATCCCCCGGCTGCCATTGAAGGACACGGACCCATTGGGGGACTTCAGAAGCACAGAATCCAGGGTGAACCAGTGCCGTGCCGATACGGGGTATAACTTCTGACTCATGGTGAAACTGGGGATAAAAACCAATGGCGTTTGAGTGCCTGCGGCGTGTCCAACCACAGTAGATATTCTTTGATGAATGAAAATGTGATTGATCCTAAGACAAGGATTCAGGTTTTGTTTATTATTTGACATAGATACATACAACTATGTACACATCTACTCACCTTAGAACGATTCCAGATGGGTAGTTAAGGACAAGCCTAAAACACAAACAATTCCAACTTCATTAGATCCCCCCTTGCAGATACATTGTCTTAACCTAGGCTGGGTAGTATTTAAGGTTATTGTTTAATAATTAGATCTGTATAATCAAATGGAGACACTCACACTGAGTTCGTCCCATTGCAAAGGGATCCGTCAAATGTAGGGGTCTCCTTGGCGAGGTCAATCCACTGAGGGCTGGGGGTAAAGCTCACAGAGAGGTTCTGAGCCCATAGCATAATGCAAGGGTTGTTTGAAACGTTGAACATAATAGGAGCTGGGACATTTGTTTCTGGTGGGGATTGAAGCAGCGAGCGACCCTGTGGCTGCTCAGACATCAAGGTCTCTGGAATTATCTGTAGACAAAAACAAAGAAATGTCTTACCCTGTGACATTTGTGTTTTGTTCTCATTGGTTTGTACCATTATTCCTGCTACTTTACAGCCATATAGTCCATGCTCTTCTCTTTAAAGGAAGCAATCTTTCAATTGGTTTGGAACACTTAAGACATGCCTAAATAATCTGTGCAATATCTAAAAAAAGCTCCTACCCGAGATGGCTGGAGTCCTGTGTAGATAGCAGTGTAGAGGAGGTTTTTGGCTTTCATGATACTCAAAACTTTCCCAATAATTTGATCTGTGAGTAATATTGTTATTAATTACAATTCAAATTAAAATAATTGTTGATCTTCAGTACATGGCATCATTGTTGTTACTTAAATTCCTAACAAATGCATTGTGTATATGACTCACCATTACTGCGGAACACTTGATCACAAGACTCGTGCAACCTGAGAAATTAAAGCAGAAACTCTAGTTCAGTTGAGATCAAAAGGATTTAAGCCGATTTAATTGCGTTTGCTCTAGAAATACCAGACTCACCCAGTACAATATGGCAGGGTGAAGTACATTAAATTGCTGACAGCTGGGTCGAGCTGAAGGTCTGAAAGGGTATCTGGGTCGACCAGCACCGGTGAGACACCGAGTGCCTCTTGTAGCAGAGCTGGTGCATCGCGGACAGCGGACCACTCCACAGCAGGAAGAACCAAGGAAGAAGGAGAAGAATGCATTGCAGCCTGGGGAAGTAACAGCGAGAGACGTTTAGAAGAATGGATACTGCTGAAGGGCAAGCAGTATCTCAATGACAAGAACCTTGTCATTAAGAAACAACCCAAACCAGGGGACTACTGTAACTACTGTACCTCAAGGTTGAGGAACGCTCCATCATCCTTGTTGCCAAACACTCCTCCATATATTGTGAAATCATCTTTGCTTAACTGGATATAAAGAAAATAAAAGTAAAAATGGGGGTCATCCATTGTTTCACAATGTATACAGAAATAGGAATTACAATAAATGATCTTCAAACTATACTGCACAAGTATAAAACACAATTGCATTGCTAGCTGAAGTAAAAGGTAAATCTATCATATCTACACATTCCTAAACGCAGTAAAGAACTTATAATGAAACGGGGAACTAACTAAAAAGGGAAGCAATGGAGCCACTTCACAGAGTACACGGTTCCGCTTCAGAAAGGCTGAAGAGAGTTCAGCTCCCCCTGTCTTCGTAAACCAAATTCTAGGCACCAAGAATCAAATGATATGCTATCGTTCCTTAGTAGCAACAGCATCGACGATGCAATCATATGTTATGATATCAAACCTTGTCCTGCAAGAACAGCAGCACAGTGTGAGGTCCAGAGTTGAACACAGAGGACAGGTCCGTGGTCAGCTGGCTGCTGGACACAACATGACCCGCCGCCGGAGAGGCCAGGGATGGTAGGCTACACATAAGACGGAGACAAGAAGTTTTAATGCCAAGATAATACAATGTTAAAAGTAGCTTAAACAGAACCAACTTGACTGCGTTGGCATATGCTGTCGACGATGCCAAATACTTTTAAAGCCTTATAAAGTCGAGCCTCTGAATAAACAGTTACCTTTCAGTCGACCACAGTAAAAATGGCACTTGTACAGTCGATCTCCCTAGTGCGAAATATGAACATAAATAGGCAATAAAAGCCAAGAACCGAACTAGGGTAAATCGCTGTGATCTCGCCATTTTCGTTTTCCGCAACTGATGGTCACATGACACGCACCAGCTGACTGTCATGTGCTGCTGGGCGACTCTGCTTCCGGCTGATACCGTTCAGCTCGCCCTGCCGAAAGCTCCACTTCCGGCCCCTTTCGGCCAGCTCACCCTGTACAGAAGCCAATAACTACTTGTTTCGGAGACTACGGCAGCAGCTGCTTACTCTTTCCAACATCGTATCGTAATTCGTAACTATCGTGAAAATGTTCCGGTCGACGACAGTAGTCACAAACTCACAGCGGAATATGGCATAGGCTACATCCAACTATAATTATTGACGCTGCCTTACGATATGTTATTAAGCATAAGATATGTTGTAGTATTTAAACACATGTGGGATCTAAATAAAGAAAATTATGTATTATTGCCCTAACATTTAAATAAATAAATGTATCAAGCAGGTGCGTCATAACGTGTGTTGTCACTATGTGCTCTACGTGTTTCCTTTGTCGTGTCCTGGTCGGGGGTCTGGGGTACCTGGCAGCTGTCCATGGTGCTGATATTTGGACCACGGAGGTCCACGCCTTCGCCCTGTTCTGCGATCATTGCTTAGTTTATGATCGTGGCTGATCGATTAATAATGGCCCTAACAGATACGTACATGTTCCTATTGCCATTTTAATATACCACATACTGCAAAGGAAACATATGAACCATGGAGTAAAACTATCCGACATAGCTCGGATGGTTACTTTAGTTACGGTAATTTGGTTGAAAAGGTTATTTTCTGGTCATTGAAAACAACTCCCTTCCGCCAGTGCCGTGGTGGCGGAGGGATATACTTGCATCCATGAATTGCTACAGCATCTATCTCAATTGAAAAGAACAGAAGGAATATATGGAGATTTAGACAAAGAGCCTATTTAAGAGACAATGTCAAATTATAAGAAAAATTATTATACCAACATTATAACCTACCAAATAACTCTTGAAAACAATTTCTGAAAGGGGATTACAGCAATCGAAATCATCACTTTCTATAATGTGGTGTGAATGGGAAGTGTCGGAGGATGGGCACTATTTGCAGCCGCGGCAGAATACCATTCCAGAGTGTTCCACGTTTAGGGCCATCTTTGGTCGTCCTCGCCGGTGACAGTGTGGAATATATTCCGCTCGCATTTTTGTCTAATGATAAATAAATACTATTCAACTTAAAGTGAAGTCATTGAACACACTTGGGCAAAGAAAGCGAACTGCGCTCATTGCTTGACTCATTGGCAGCTTTTTTTCATCAACTCCCTTCAATTTCACTGGTCTGAAGAGGGCGAGACAGGAGTGGCAGTGATACAACATGGATGAGGAATATGATGTGATCGTTCTGGGCACCGGACTCACAGTAAGTGACGAAGCCTTTGAGGCTCTATTGAAATCATATATGCTTAGATGACCTATCTGGACTATTGGTTTACTTCGGCCCCGCTAACGGGTTACCACCCAATGAGGCAATAGTTCCTGCATCCCTGTGGATGGGCGAAACATGATGAAATATTGTTATGAAACATGTTAACATCAACATATCAATCAATGAAGTCTGTATGCCACAATGGAACGCGTCTGGCAATTCTTGACGGCAGCCAATGCGCCGTTCTTTGACACCGTTTAAAAGAGCATCCTAGGCGTAACCCTATATCACGGTACCGATCACTGAGGCCTCTCTCTAGTCTAGGATGTGCCAAAGCTCGGGTAGGGTTTGATCAGATTAATATGAATGTAACATTTAACTTGATACACTGAATAGTTTGGATTGTTTGTTAGTATTTGCTTTCTTAATAATGGGATTCTTATTTCTATAGCCTGCTTTCAACCCTTTTTTTTATAGTCGATATATAGACCTATGCGGTAGGCGGTAGCGTTTGCACAAATGATACATTAGCCTTCTATAATAAATAGAATCATTATTGTTATTAGCTTTATTATTTTGTTATTATTATTATTATAACAGCTGATACATGGTAGACACGGATGCGGTCATTTGGCGCATGCGCACAACCTTCATTCACCTTTCTGCATCCTTCTGCATTATATTTGACTAATCCACCTTTCTTAACCTATACATTGCTACAATTGATATTCAAATAGGGCTTTATGTTTTTGCAAAGATATTTTTTGCATATATATATATTTCGATTTTTTAATTGTAAGTGACATTTTTCTCACCAGGAATGCATTCTGTCTGGGATTATGTCTGTGAATGGGAAGAAGGTGCTTCACATGGACAGAAACCCCTACTATGGTGGAGAGAGCTCATCCATCACCCCCCTAGAGGAGGTAAAAGCTGCGGTCCTCGCTGTGATATTCTTTAGGAGTAATAAAAATAATCAATACATTTTATGATCCCTGTTACATCATATTAAGTCCTGTAGGCTGTTGCTCGCTATTGTGTGTCAGGGGTTGCCATTTTGATTGAATAATGCCCTTGCCTTCCTGATGCAGCAGTATTACAATTGCTAGCTATTTAGGCTGATGATGATGTTTGTCTTTCAGGTTTACAAGCGCTTTGGCCTCCCAGATAGCCCTCCAGAGTCAATGGGCAGAGGAAGAGACTGGAATGTTGACCTGATCCCAAAGTTCCTCATGGCCAACGGTCAGTATTGCATTATGTTTGCATAACACTGTCTGCATTGATTAAAAACCAAAGAAGAAAAATAATTTACATAGCCTATATGTTCACGTAGCTCCATCCTCCAACATCTAATACAATTTGAATTATTGGTTGCACATCTTGATTGACATGGTAGCTAATAAGGTGATGAAGAAGTGCTATCTTATTACTGACTACTATATGATTATAAAGCGGCTATTAACTGAACGTGGCCTAACTGTGTGGACGTCTAACTGGATGAGTTCAGGTCAGCTTGTGAAGATGCTGCTGTACACCGAGGTCACCCGCTATCTGGACTTCAAGGTGGTGGAGGGAAGCTTCGTGTACAAGGGAGGAAAGATCTACAAGGTGCCGTCCACTGAGACCGAGGCGCTCGCTTCGAGTAGGTTCCCCTGACACTCTCTCCGGTACAGTTTAGGACCACAGATGCAAATCAAAGGAAAACGTGATACCTCTTGCAACAGCTGTCTTTCTCTGTTTGGTTCACCAGATCTCATGGGAATGTTTGAGAAGAGACGGTTCCGCAAGTTCTTGGTGTTTGTGGCCAACTTTGACGAGAACGACCCCAAGACCTTTGAGGGGGTGGACCCAAAGGCCACAACCATGAGGGACGTGTACAAGAAGTTTGACCTGGGCCAAGATGTCATTGACTTCACCGGCCACGCCCTGGCCCTCTACAGGACGGACGAGTAAGGGCAGCACTCGCATGCTATCGGCGATGGAATAATTTCAGAGTTTAGAGACCGATAGCTGTGGTTATTTCACTCACAGTTCACAGTTTTTTAGGTTTATTCTTTAGGTGCTTATTTCAGTGTGTTTGGTCTAATCAGAGGTATTAATTTGAGGAACATTTTGTTTTGCCATGTTTTTAAAGCCTTGTTAGATAACGATGATATACTCACATTCAACAATGCCAGATTTTCTCGGTCACGGTTTAACCGGAGGCTTAATATTTAAAGGGAATAACATCATAGCATTCAGCCGTGTCTGGAAATAGGCAAAATAATCTTTAAGGATCTAAATGATTATTTGAGGAGTCTAGCGCTCCATTTGCTTCAGGCTTAAGACACATCAGAATCACTGAATAGGAATATGCTCAGCTCTGGGTTACTTTTATCATGTTTACGTACTTACCATCCCCTGCACCTCTCCTCGCTCCGCCAGTTACCTGGATGTCCCCTGTCTGGAGACCGTGAACCGCATCAAACTGTACAGTGAGTCGCTGGCTCGCTACGGGAAGAGCCCATACCTGTACCCCCTGTACGGCCTGGGGGAGCTGCCACAGGGATTCGCCAGGTATGTCACCCCCATCTTACGTACAGCTATTGTTCATCTGTACTTAGAATGCTCATTATCGCATATGTAGTATCTGTGTTTTTGATTTTTGATTTAATTATTATTTGTGGCCACAGGTTGAGCGCAATCTATGGCGGCACATACATGCTGAACAAGCCAGTGGACGACATCGTGATGGAAGACGGTCATGTGGTCGGCGTGAAGTCTGAGGGAGAGGTAAACTGATTTGTCTATTCCTTTGTATTCTGGATCAGCAAGTGCCATGTTATATCTCCTGAGTCTAATGTAATGCTTAAAGTTACTTTGTAATGTTTTTTTGTTGTTTGAGATCCTAGAAATGTCTTTCAATAAGTCACACCCATTCCCTGAACGTGGGTGGGCGTGTGTGATTGTCAGAATGACCACAACATGGTGGGGTTTTGGCTGCGGGTGACCCAGATCCATCTCTGCTTTGGTTTGTCTCCCCCCATGGATGCAGGTGGCTCGTTGTAAGCAGCTCATCTGTGACCCCAGCTACATCCAGGACCGCGTGCGCAAGGCGGGCCAGGTGATCCGTGTGATATGCGTCCTCAGCCACCCAATCAAAAACACCAACGACGCCAACTCCTGCCAGATCATCATCCCTCAGAATCAGGTCAACCGCAAGTCAGGTCAGAGCAGACACCTATTCCCGGCTTATGCTGACCAGATGAGCCATTTAGTGACAAACACAGCAACGCAGCATTTTGTCTTCTAAAGGATAAAAAGAGAAATGAAGAAGCATTTCTAATGCAGTAATTTTGAGATTTCCGCCTAGTTACATTTTCATATTTTTTTGTTATGACTATTTTTGCTCTGTCATTGTCCATACTTGGTAATGCTCGCCCCCAATTATGGTTTTCAGCCTTTTTTTCCTCTGCCCTTTTGTCTCCCCGAGTCCACTTTGACCTTTGCTCCCCCCTCTCCTCCCTCCAGACATCTACGTGTGCATGATCTCCTACGCCCACAACGTGGCGGCGCAGGGGAAATACATCGCCATCATCAGCACCACGGTGGAGACCAGCGAGCCAGAGGCGGAGATAGAGCCAGCCCTGGAGCTCCTGGAGCCCATTGACCAGAAGTAACACACTGCATTATGGGAAACGTAGTCATATCTGGGCTATTGTCAGTCATGTCTCAGAATACACTTCATTCATGTTATTGTCAGTCGTAGTTTGATTATGGTACTCGTTGTTTTCCAGGTTTGTGGCTATAAGTGACCTTTACGAGCCCACAGATGATGGCACTGAAAGCCAGGTGAGTGGGAACACGGTTTCACCTGTATGCACATGAAATTGACATGCTGTATTTATATATATATATTACACTTTAGTCATTGATGTTGATGAAGCCTCGTGAGACTATTCAGATATACACATTTGTGTTTCACAATGACCTGCAGAGAGAAACAGAATGTGAACTCAATAATGATATAATGATATAAACATATTACATATATCTATAAATATATCAATATAAATCGATGCTAGGTATCCAGGTAGTATAGGTGTAATAACTCAAGTGTTGTCGCCAGGTGTTCGCCTCGCGGTCCTACGACGCCACCACCCACTTCGAGACCACCTGCAACGACATCAAGGACATCTACAAGCGTATGACGGGGAGCGAGTTTGACTTTGAGAACATGAAGCGCAAACAGAACGACGTGTTCGGGGAGGATGAGCAGTGAGCGGCCGGGGGGGCCTCTCCCGGGAGAGCGGGGGGGCCAGAGAGGAGGGAAAAGGGTTTGGCAAAAGAGGCAGAGCCTGAGGTAACGCGTTGATGTGGAGCTGCTTGGGGTTTTAATTGATTGGGCGGTCCAGGCTTTGGTCTGGTTTTGTTGGCTCTGCACCTCCCCCCATGTCCCTCTCTCTCTTATAGGTGTTGAAACACATACTCACACACACACACAAACACGTTGTTCATGTTCACATCTTATCTGTCACTGAAAAGCAGGGTTGATGAGCTCATTATTATTCCATCGTCAAATCTGTCATTTCCCCTCAGTTCTCCACTAATACTGGGACACTAATGAGCTGTTCATGTTCTCTCCAGAATATCATTCTTGATACGGACGTTAGTTGATGGAAAAGTCTAAATTGCAGAGGATTGATTTGGGTAAATGAAAATGGCTTGGCGGTCACCTTATTGCCGGGTGGCTTCCACTTCACATGCATGCATCTTTTACACATGGTAGTGTTGTACATAGCATTATATCACTGGGATGTGAAGGCTGGACCATTCCACGCATTTTCAATGCCAACCCTGCTTTCTCTCTCTGTCTCTCTTTCTCTCTCTCTGTCTCACTCTCTCTTTTTATCTTACTCGCTCTTTTACCGGTAGACTCCTTCTGCTTGTTTTGGCAAAATACTTTGGTCAGGCAAAAAAACGTGGTGAGCAGCTCTTTATAAACGGGCTTTCCATCAACTGCTGTCGTGTTCCCTGTGCTAGCAAGCAAGCTAAAACTGGTTGCTAATAACTGTCCTACCCGCCCCCCATCCTCTCAAAACATTTTCCGTTGTTTACGTGTTACGTGTGATTGTTGATTTTTCGAAATCGAGAATAGATTCCTTTTTAACACTTAAAATTATTCAAATTAAGAGTTTTATTGCTATTCTATATTGGTGCACATTTCACTTGCTGAAGTTATGAAGTTTACAGAGCTGAGGGTGAAACACCGGTGGCGTAACCTGAAGAAGGCATGAGAGAGTGAGAGAGATGAGAGAGCGTACAGAGGACCTGCTAGTTCTTAGTGAGGTGGTCTCGAGGAGGATTTGTAACGTGATAAACATACATATGTAAAGTTATCACAGAAGGAGGCCTCTTGTAACGGAAGGGAATGTGCCAGGGATCACGGAATGTATGTCAGGAGAGTCTTGGATATTTGACCTACTAGCAAAGTTTCACTTTTGAGTGAAGAGGGCGATGACTGAAATTTCAGCTCACAGTGAAAGCACCACATTGTGTCTTGGTTGTTCCAACCCTTGTGTTTTCTGACCCAGATTGCCATTCCTGTAAAGATCTTAATATTGCTGCAAAGAACTGGACGTACACTTCAATAACCTTAAACAAGCCTGTAGCCAAGCAGGGGGCTGGTAGGGCCACAGTGAGACATACCGCCCCACACCACTGAACCAATGTAGTTGATTTGGTTTTAGCCTTAATTTGGGGGTCAATACATTTAGGCTAACAAATTGATTCTGTTTTGTTTTTTTAGAAGTCATTAGCTGAAAATCTGCCCCTTGTTCAAAAGGCAACTACCTGCTGATGTTAGACAATAACCACAGCATGGTCTTCAGTCTCTCAGAGGTCCATTCTGCTGCGTTGTTGCGTACGTTGAAAAAGAAAACCGAATGAGGTTTTCATTGCACATCTCAATGAAGAAACCAGGAATAATTATTTGAGTCCGTACATGTCATTGAGAGTTGTGTCTAGTTGTGGCTTTCGCTCGTCAAATAATATTGAAGAGTTTCTCTCACACACTAGGCAAGGCTGAGGCTGTGGCTTACCAATTCCCCTTAACACTAAACAACGTTTAATACATGTTTTTATTTTTTGTGTCTTATTTTTATCTATTTATTTGAATTCTAACGATGCGCTGGTGGAAAGTCAATGTCAAATGCTGAATATGCTATGCTATTAGTATATGTTATAACTGAGAAAACCACGTTTTCAATGTGATGCACTTATTATATATAATTTCTTTGTTTGTACTTTTTGCTGTGTCATGTGTTTATGTTTACCTTCTCTTAATTAATCATTCCGGTGTTGCATTATGGGACATTCTGTTAACAAACAGGTTTTGATGACAGTGGTTGGCCGAATTCTTAGCGACCTATACAACTTTATTCACAGCAGTTTCACATTATGCTCCGTTCAACATTGTGTGTGGTCTTCATCTGGAATCATATTGCATATATAAAAACTACAATATTCTTTGAGTGTATTTATGTTTGGAACCCACCACTTCCTCACTTTCAACTTTTTATTTTTATTTATCAAAAAAAACAATGCCTAATGTGTGGTTATACTGTTTCAATTTCCATCCAGTTTGGCCTTTGGAAATTACTTTTGACAATATCCTTCAAGATTGGCAAAAGAAATAGTTCAGGCTGAGTAGTAGACAACTTACAGTCCTTGTTTGACCACTAGTTTGTGAACAACGCCTAATGTCTTGTGTAACAATTAAAATGAATTAAACTATGAATGAAGTGATACAAAAATAAAAAAAGCACATGGCAAACCTGGAAACACCCATCAATTCCTGTTGGTTTTCTTTCCTTACATTGGATTGAGTGAACACAAGTCCTTTACACCAGTGTATAATTTCCTTATCAACTTTATAGTTATTTATACATATATACAGTACATACATACATAGCCTACTGTACATGCATGCAGTAATCTGTTACATACATTTCCAAGCATGAAAATAGAATTGCTTTTTTTTTAACAAAGAACACAAATATACCATGTAAGAATAATAACTTCTCTAAATAATAATTATTCATATATAAATGCATTCTGTGTGCAATATATCTTTGGAGTTTGCTTCAGCAAACGTACTCTTATATCTACCTTTGGTATCTAGGGCTGGATTGTGTTAGCTCATCCCTCACGTGTCTGAGACATCGTTGGTTCAGCCTTATAAACGCCCGTCTCATCTCCGTCCTCTGCTGCATCAGCCTCCGCTCCAACCACCAGCATCGCCCAGCCCTCAGGGAGGCAACGCATGACTCACCAAGGCAGGGCTGCAGACCTGTCTGTCACGCTGGCAGCCTGCCGTCCCTAGTGTTCTGTCCTTTACCCCCTCTGCTGACCCCCCCCCCGGTGGCTCACAGGCGCTCCACCACGTAGCTGTGGTACGGGCGTCCCAGGAGCCGCTCCACCTCCGCCTTGGGCACCACCCAACACTTGGCGCCGTGGCGTTTCCGCGCCGTGTCTTTCAGGCTCTTGTCCTGCAAGGTGACCTGCATGCGCGTGGAGCCCAGCCGGAGCTCGCCCCTGGCCAGCACTCCCTCCTTGGCGGGGTGTTGGTTGTGGCTGTGGTGGGGGTGGGGAAGTCCTGAGTCAGCCCGATCCGTCACCGTGGTAACGCTCATATCGATGTGCTGAAACTGACCTGAAAAAAAAATCCGGGTAGGGACGGGGGGGAGAGATGGTGAGCAGGTTTATTATAGGATAGGAGAAAGGGAAAGGGAAATGTTAAACATCATGTGAATGAGGTCTACCGAGTAGGCCTTCCGTGGTAGAGGAGAGGCCGCGCCCGTTTGCGATGTAGAAGCCGAGGTGGGACACCTGCAGATAGCTGGGGTGTTTGTAGTGGTGAAACAGAACCAGAAAACGAACATCCTTGGCCATCTCAATCCAACAGTTCCGCTGTTTGTCCACAGCAACACTGACACCCTGTCTGGTCACGAACCCCGGCTGATTGACAGACAAGATGTCTCGCCCCTCCCCTTCCACCACCACAGCATCCAGTGTGAGGGTGATCGTGACGCCAGAAGACCCGCCCTTGGAAGAGGAGATCACCAATTGGTGGAAGTAGGTGCGGGGGCGGTCCTCTGCGCCAAGTTTGAACGGAGCTCCGATTAAGTGTCCGTCAACAATGATCCCTGTTAGGGTAACAGAGACAAAACACTTTAAATAGGTTAATGATTCATTGATTTAATTAATGTCAATAAACAGAAAAACATCTATAAGCCAGCAGCATTAGAGCATACTGCTATGTCTGCATTTTTCCAATGATTGTTGACTATTGCTTAGTCAACTATCTTTAGCATCTTATACAGAATTAATGGCCAATGGCCATCGTAGATTACTGGTCTTATCAATCCACTTTATCTCAAATTAATAATTTACCAACATGCCCAGCAGTAATATTGACTTTACCTCTTTCTGGGTCCTCTAGAAGTCTCAGAACATCCTTGGGCCGTCCATCCACAGTGAAACAAAGGTTCTGGTGCAACTTAGGCAGCTGGACCACAAAATGAGGATCTCCATCCACTACAATAGTCAAAGTGTGGCCAATCAAGAAATGTTAAAGTGAACAATAATTTGATTCTGTGCCTTCTTTTTTTTGTGTATAAAATATGAAATGTAATGAAAGCTACTAACCTGACGAGGAAAACACCCTGACGGAGCTCAGTGTCGACGGAGACCCTTAAAGAAAAGTACATTTAACCTAAGGGCAGAATTCCCTCCCCAGCCCCAAGCACTGGACCCAACGCTCAACAGGCATTGAACACAGCAGCTTCATGATCACTACTAGTTGTAATACACTAGCTGCCGTACCATGAAATATATAAACACAGCATTTGATATATATCGAATGAATAAAATTAATAATAAGAAAACACGTACCAAATGATTCGGTGTTGGCTGTGTCCTCCCCTAAAAGACAACATCATGTATGTTATTTTATTTATTTTTTTATCTGGTTTTAGAGAGAAAATTAGTTTAAGTAATTGACGTGTACTTACAGGAATCATAGTTGATATCATAGTCGTAGTCATAGATGGCATCGTAATCTGGTCAAATGCATTCAAACATTAATTAACTTTTATAAATTCTAAATCTCAGAGGCAAACTCTTGTATCATGATGAGAAACACTCACCTTTCACCAGGTCCATATCTGTACAAAAACGATTGGAGCAAAATAAAGATTACTTGCAACAAAAAACGGTTCAGACGTTACAATATTATGCAACACTCTCAATGTAAGATATATAGCTGTAGGCCATTTCCTCACCTTTTCTCTGAATCTGAATGGAGGTAGAGACATCTAGTGGACAGATGAGGAAAAACACAAATGGTGAAAACGGATGAGGCATCGTTCATTTTCATGCTGCCTCAAATGTGTCTTTCTTTATATACGACCCATTGCTGCCGGTGACTTCTTGGGGCACAAAAACAAACCTCCTACCATATAAATACCATGAATAATACATTTGACATTCGTCCCCTGCCATGGAGTGTACCTACCCAGGAGTCCCGCGGCCTCCCAGGGCTTAGGCCCATCGGTGACTCCCGGCATAGGGGCAAAGGTGCCGGACAGAAGGGTCGCTACCCTGACCTCCATGTCGTCCTCAACGTCTTCCTCTGTGTCTGTGGTGTCGTTGTCGTCTTGGAAACCGGGCTCCGGCGCCGGAGTTGGGCGGGCGTCCAAGGCGGACCCCAGGCCGTTCATCACAGTGGGGACCTCCAAGGGGCGGGCCTCCATCACGGTGCCGTTCTCCGCCTCAGAGGTCGGCCGGGGGAGTCGGGCAGGAGGCGGGGCTGTGCTGCTGGGCGGCGGGGGCTGGGCTGTGAGCGCTGGGGGCGGGGCTAAAGCCACGGCATTGACCAAGCTCAGCACGGGTGCGACGGTGGACGTGGTTGGCGTGGTGGAGGTTTGTTTGGGGGTTTTGTCCGTCGTCAACGGAGCGGTTGCTGTTTTTGCTGCGGTGGGATATGGGGGGGTGGAGGTTTTCCCCGGAGCGGGTGGATGTGCTGTTTTATAGAAGTGATGCAGAGGATTGGAGGCCTTTGGTGCTCTACGGGAGTCCGGGGCAGCAGGGGCTGGTATTTTACCTGATAGTGGTGCTGGGGGGGTTCTTACTGAACTGGGACTCGCAGTTGTCGTGTGTTTCTTGCTGGACGAGGGAGTCGTGGTTTTCGTCGCCGTAGGCAGTGAGGGGGATCTCCTGGGCTGCAGCATGTGGCCGATGCCCGGAGGAGGGGGTTGAGGAAGAGGCGTCTTAGCCCTTGAGACGTCTGGTTTCGATTTGTTAGTCCGTGGATTCGATGGTGGGTTGGGCTTCTTAGCATTAGCATGAGCCGGCGCTTTGCTGGTAGTAGTAGTAACAGTAGTGGTTGAGGGGACGGGCTTCGAGGTCGTCGTGGTCGCCGTGGTCGTGGCTGGCCTGCGCGCTGCCTGGTCCTCGTCGGGCTTCACGACCACGAGGGAGGTGACGGGCGTGACAAAGTTGTACTTGAGGGAGAGCTTCGTGGCCTTGTCCGTGAGAAGCCTCTGGGTGGCCTGGTCGGTGGCGTTGAGCTTGGCCTGCAGCAGCTCTTTGATGGTGAGGTACGCCCACAGCCGACGCACAAAGCTGGAGATCCCCGCCCGTCCCCCCACACTCCCCGCCACATCGTTCCCCTCGGCTCCGTGGGCGGCGCGCTCCACCTTCACCGCCCGCTCGGCGCCCACCGCGCTCAGGGACACCTTCAAGCTCCCGGGGCCCGGCCGCAGCCTCCCGGCGACCACCAGCTCCGAGCCCTGGAAGTAGTGGGGGAAGAGCGAGCGGCTGACGTCAAACGCCCGGTCGTCCAGGTAGGACAGCTGCACGTCCGACAGCAGGGGGCTGGCCACCTCGTCGTAGAAGCCCTTGAGCTGCAGGGCGGCGTCGGCGTCCTCGTACACCATGCGGGCCACGCCGCGGTTCTCCAGGGCCAGCCGCCTCAGCAGGGGGAGGTCGGCGTCGTCCCCGAAGGCCAGGCCGAACAGCGAGGCCGAGCCCAGGGCCGTGTGGGCGTTGCCGAGGATGACGTCGCCGGTTGTCACGCCGACGGTCGCCTCGCCGTCGGTCAGGAAGATGACCAGCGGGACGCGGCGGTCGCTGGAGGACGCCGGATCGGGGGGGCCGGACGGACGGGGGTTGACGAGCTGGGCGGCTGAAAGCAGCGCTGCGTTGATATTGGTCCCTGGGGCCAGGGGAGGACAAGGAGGGAAATTAAAGAAAGAGGTTTAATAAAGAAAGAAAAGCAAAATAAATAAATAAAGTTAAAAATAAATAAAGTTTGTCAAACGGATTATGATCGTTAAAGGTGACGCATTATACCACCAGGTGTGAGTGGGATTAGCCGTTACAAGCCGTTTTGAAAATATGCTTCTTCTGACTTCACACGTGGGTGTGTCCACCTAAAAAGGCTTGTAATGGTTAATCAGAATCACACCTGGTAGTATAATATGTCACCTTTAATTAGACTAGAATACTGAAATTACACTTTAATAATCAACAAAACATTAGAAGGTAAGGGTCCCTTAAATTTGACCCAGCATACCAACTCACATCCCTCTGCAATGATCCTCCTCACAAAATCTTTGGCGTCCCGAACGTTGTGGCGAGTGGCACGCACCGTCCGGCCCTTCCTCCATGTGTGAACCTTGTCTGAGAAGGTGATGATGTTAAAGTGGTCGGCCTCTCTCAGGTCTCCCAGGATGGTGTGCATGGCCTGCTTTGTCTGGTTACCCACAGAAGCACAGGAATGTTATCGAACAGTTTTATTATCATCGCAAGCAATAAAGCGACTCAATACGATCAAATCGAACAGATATTTCGACAATACATTTATTTATTTGACCTGTTTTATCTTCGTGCCAATCATGGAGCCGCTGACGTCTATGACAAATATGACGTCCTTGGGAACCACAGGAAGGCCCCGGGGTGCAAAATAATGCACAAAGTAGCCGTCGTATACCTGGAGAGAGCCAAGGAGACAAACTGGCAAATTAATAGTTGGCACTTCATGCAGACTTTCACTCATCTCAAAAAATACTGTAGCGACCTTGGGACTCTTTAAGAGTTTGTGTTTTATGTGTTTGCTAATGTATATCGTTGTCCGTTATATAAGTTGTTCCATGTGCATGTATTGGAATGTTCTAGCTGTCAATCAGTGTGGCTGGCTAATCAGCAGGTCAGCTGGGGGAGGGCCTTGGTTAGAACAGAAATATGAGGAGATGCGCGTTGAAGGTGTCAGAGATCTGCGGAGTGAGTGTTTCCGTGACAGTGTTCATTTTGTCAGCTATTTTAGATTTAGTCTTAGTCTTTAGACGAAAATGCTTATTCGTTTTTGGTCGCATTTTAGTCATTGTTTTCCTCCGTAGTTTTAGTCTACCAAAAGTCCTTACATTTTAGTCAACAGTAAAAAATAATTAAATTAGGCTAACCCCTGATATATGGACACCTGCTAAATAGTTCCAGTCAAATAGAGTACTAAAGGGAAAACGTCACGTTGTCCTGGCAGACGGATTTTCAGTTCTAAACAACCGAACGAGAGATAGCGTTTACCATTGCTTCCATATGTTGTTGCTTTCAAAATGAAAATAAATCAATTAGAAGAGGTGAAAATCACTACCAATCGAAACATGTCGAGGCGTTCATGCATTCCCCTGGGGTATTAAAAGGAAAAGTTCCTAAACGTTAGTTTAATTTTATTTATTTTTTTATGAAGACAATCTATTCTCAATACTACTTACATCATTGGTAAAGCCAACTCGTATATATATATATATATACGGTATATTAGACAAATATACGTGTGTGTAAAGTGCGTGTGTGTGTGTGTGCCGTTTGGCGTTGGTTACGGCCTTACAGTAACCAGGTTGGTACTAATAAATACTCGTACAGTACTAATGACTGGACCTTCCTAAGTCAGCGGCGAGGTCATTATAATACAATGTAAACAGAAAGGCAAACTAAATAAAGGTGCGGACCTGGATATCCCCGATGAGGTCTCTGAGCTCCACATCGTACTGGATGATAAAGTCCACGTTGAGGCCCCGGGAGGAGACGGCGTTCTGCTGCTGGAGGGTGGGGCTGTAGCGAACCCGCGCGTAGCCCGCGTTGTGTTCCACGTGAGTGGATGGAGGGACGCCAGCCTCTGCTTCAAGTCAGCACAGGAATGACATCACCATTAGGTCCAACAGACTAGGCGTTGCGAATGTTTGAGCCACATCATGAGCAGTTATGCTGTTAGGCCAACAGAGAAGGTCAAGTGATCTTATTACAGTGGAGGGACTCTGTGGAATGGCAAAATGCTAGTATATTGACTAGTTGCCTGTTAATAAATCCAATTCTGGAGCATCTAAACAGTGTGCAGACCCTCCCTTTTTTCTTACATTCAATACTATTGTCTAGCACCTGTGGATTACTTTTGGATGTGCGCGCCACACCTATTTTTGAAATGCTAGTATAACACATATAATGACTAGAATTACAACGATATGATTGTTTGACTTGTTTAACCTTTGACGGTGTTGGACATCAGCCGGCTGGTCTTCAGCGGTAGGACCCTGAGGAAGCTGATGCCCGTTCTCTCCTCGATGCTGACGTCCAGTGTGAGGTTCTGGACCGGCTGCCCGGGTCTGAGCCCCAGGCTGAGCTCGTAGTGCCCCAGTCGCCGCGGGAGGAGCTCCTCATAGGACAGGGAGAAGGACATCTCTGCCCCTGGTGGCACGCTCACTGCAACGCGGAACTTCTCTATCTCCCGTTCCCTTTGATGATCGCGCACAAAACAACAGAACAATCACGCTGGATGACTCCTCTGACAGTATGTGGCGCTATTACTATTATATAAATGAAAAACAAACATACGTTGGACATTTGTTGAAATGGGAGATTAATCACTCATCCATTTCTATCTCTTACTGACTTTGTAGCCACCAGGCCGGCGGTCTTCCCTTGTTTCTTGGCGGCGTCGTACATCTTCCTGGCCGCCGTGCGTTCCTGTACCTGGGCCACGTGCACCTTGCCATCGGAGGTGCTGATGGGAAACAGGACATTTGGAATAGGAATCGGTTCTTTGTCTGAGCCCCAGGCGTCATAATAATATGTGGGGTTTAACAACAAGCCCTGCCCGGGGGGCTGCCACCAGAGACCCGCCGTGAAGGGGTGATCGCTTGAATCGGCCACAGTTTGCACAGTTTGTGTTTTTACACCGCGGCAAATCCTCAGAACGCAGCGAGCTGCCGCTGGTTGGAGGACTTAGCCAACACACAGGCATGCGGTGTGCGTGCCGTGAGTGCCGTTTGTACGGGGATTTATTTTTTCTCAAATTCGAAAAGGTGTGGCTTGGAAAAAGGTGAGGTCACCAGGCGGCTGAGGAAGAGGGAATCGGAAGAGAGCTCATGGGTCATTTCCCTCGGAAAACAAAGTCTGTGAGTAGGGATCTAGCAGCGCAGTTCCAGGGGATACCCTCCCCTCCCAAACACACACAAGCACACACACACTCAAACACACACACGAACCCAGCACTACCAGAAACAAGCACCCACTATACACATCCAGTTGGTCGATTTTAATTTTTTCCCCCTCGTCACCAAGGTGAATATATCATGTGACAGGGTGCTAAATGAAGGTCACGCTGTTTCTTTTGAACAAATATACCCCAGGAGAAGCAAACCATGCAGGGCCCATCAAAAATGAAGCTGGCGGTCTTGAAGCAGGTCTTGTTGGCGACACAGCGCCATGAGGCAGGGCAGGGCTGGAAAACGGAGGGGCTTATGTTTGCATGTGTGGCAGGCGGGGGAACAGGCTGACCTCCAGACTGAACACAGGGCTCTCAGTCCAACGCACAGGAGCTCCACGCAACACACTCTCCCACAGCCAGCTCTCCCCCCTCGGGGGCCGCTGGCCTCGGGCTGTTAGCACTGACTATACATGGCAACACGTGTGGTGTGTGTGTGTTTAGACATGAGTGTGCATGTATGTGCTGCAAGTGTGTGAGATGGAGGCCCATACAACTGATAGGCTAGTGAGAAAAATAAGTCAAAAAAGAGAAATGTGTGTGAAAGGTTGTGTGTGAGTGCTATGTGTGTATGTGTGTGTGTGTGTGTGTGTGTGTGTGTGTGTGTGTGTGTGTGTGTGTGTGTGTGTGTACTGTACGTCGGCACTGGCCGGGAGCCTTGGTAAACTGTACAGAGGAGAAAGTCAGAGGAAGCTTGGTAAACTCCCGTCATTTTCTCAATTACATTTCTGGCTTCTGTTTACAAAGCCTGCCATTCATCTTGTGGCCAGCTTCCGCTCCCAGCCCGGCTCCAGGCCGTGGTACGGCCGGCCGTGTTGACTTGTTTGTTTGGTTTATATTTAGCGTTGAAGAAAAAGCATAGTGGTTTCGAGCCCTCTAAGCATTGACTGGAATATTAGCTCCTGTTTAAGTTGCTGACATCATTTCTAGACTCTCTCCATTGCCACAGGGCGCTTACCTAAATGGTTATTTCGTAAGGGGACGTTGTTTGTTTTGAGTCATGATTAAAATATTGTTTTCTTCTACCTTCGGCTCAGATGGGTTCTGGTTAGGGCTAGGGTTAAGCTTACCCTAACCATAATGAACATGTTGCATATTTGTATATATATATATATATATATATTATAGAAATCAACATGAAAATATGTCCCAGAGCTGTCCGCAGGTAAGCCTCCTCTAAGCAAAACAACAAAAAGATATATTTGCTAGACATTCAACACTTATTGAATGTTTATTTAGGAGTCACCGCTTGGGACAGAAACCCTGGCCCGGGCCTGAAAATCTTCCACCGACCAGGACATCTAACAGACGGATCAGAGGTTTACAGCCGCGGTGCACTTCGCCTTCAGTGTCATGTCGACGACCGTTTTATGTGCTGCACATGGATAGGGTGACTCAGGGTGTCTTTGACCCAATGAAAAACATCCCAATACAAAACAACAATGCCGTGCTGAACGGGGCCACCTGAGAAGCTCCCATTGAACATCACACCAGCGTTTACCCCGCCCGAACTGTCATTGGACGCGACGGGGACGGGGGGGGGATGGGCGGTGGGGGTCCGACGTGCAGGCGGCGACTCACATGGTGAAGTTGGAGATGAAGGCGGAGGCCGGCAGGTCCACCTCAAAGGCCGCCTCCTTAGTGACGGGCAGCGGGTTCCACACGGAGCTGCGCACCGTGGTCAGGGCGTAGCGGGAGACCAGCGCACAGCGGACGTGGTAGTCCGTCACCTTCAACTGAGAGCCCCACATCGTCAGGCACTCAAGCTCAGAGACGGCTGGGCAATATAGAGGACAAATGTTTGAAATACTTTCTGTTGGTCATAGACCAACTGCATCTGTATTAGATGTCGTTTCGGTCCAAACTAGAATACGTTTTGAGTTCTGCACTGACTGGCAACAAAGTCCATCTCTTACCTGGCATAGAGTCAACGTAAGTTAAGTCTTTTTTTAATTGTGATACATGTCTTATTGGTGCATAAACCATTCACACACCCCCTGCCATCTTCTTACTGTACCTAGTGTATTCAGTTCCCCGCCATAATGGGTACACTAGCTAAGCTCATAGCTTTGCCATGATAAGTTAAGACGACATCACAGAGAACGTCTCTGCAGGGTTTCCCCCCCCCCCCCTCCCCCCTGTGTTTACCCGGGTACCGCATGGCGCCTGCCGAAACCCCTCTGGTCAACGCTGCCCACAGCTTGGCGGGGCCGCGGGTCAGGTCAGCAGCTGTCAGAGCACCCTGCCTCTAATGGGCCCTTACAGAAGCTGCTCTGCTGCTGTTTCCACCATAACAATGGCTACTGGGTTCACATTCACATCTCTAGAACTAATGTGCAAGGAATATACTGGAATTGTCCTGAAATAGCTGAGATTTACAGTTCTTCCATGTTTGATGGGTAGAAGTTACGTCCTTATCTAAAGGAAGGCTTTTCTTTACTTTGAGTAGGGCCAAAACACCAAGCAATTTAATGTTGTTCGTTCTCTTGACTAACCAGCATCTGATGATCATTTAATGATATGAAACGATAACTACAATGGCAATGATAACAATCCTAATTTTGCTTCTCATCACCGGCTGTTCCATATCCCTCATATCTTATTGAAACACCATAACGTGTAATACGAGTGTATGATATTCCTGAGGAAACCCCAGCAATACTTACCATGGACTTTGCCGGTTTGTTTTGACGCTTTGCTCTCTGAAACAGAAATGAGCTTGGAGTCAGTCCGTTTACTGTTATTTCATGAATATTGTGCTTGTAGTAATATAGCCATTTAAGACTTATTGTTTAGCATTATATTAATTTTCTACCGATGTTGAAAATGGGAATTTGACAGAAAAGTAAATTACTTATGACACTGCATTTGCAGTTCACTTTTTAGCAAAACCAGTCATTGCAATCTCAGAGGCCTGTGTGAAGCCCTGATGGTTGGTTATTAAAGTATATGTATATACGGTAGTGTACAGAAGGGTAGCTGGGTTTCATGGTCTGGGTTCATATCTTAATCTTGCATACAATCCATGCCTTTGTCGGTGTATTGCTCAGGTTTTCAAAGTGGCCTAGACCTGAATAATAACGAAAATGGTATTTGGATTTTGCCTCATGTTAAGCAGTAATAAAGCAGCCTACAGTTTGCAGGCTAACTAACCTTTATATAGCCTAGAACAACCATCAGTTTGGTGTTCACCGTAGACTCACGATTAGAATGATTTACAATGCACAAAAAGTAGGCCTACTACATTTTTTAAATCATGATTTTTATTGACATATTTCGCCATGCATATACTTATGAGGGATTCGGTAAGTCACGCGTTAAATCACATCATTCGACATTCTATGTTGTAAGGATGGCTTTATCTACGAAGACTTATAGTTAGCGTGATAAAGTCCAATCTTAAAGCTCCACATGGCCTCACCTGTAGAGGCTCCTCCGGTCCAAGATGTGGGCCTACCTTGTATCCCCCTGATAATCCCTCTTGTACACAACACGTAAAAATGAACAAAACGCATTTGATATGAAAAGACATCATGTCCGTATTAACATATCATATGCTGCAGACGAATATATCCAAGTCTCGATGCCACTACGAAGTCGGCGGGAATGTGAAGCAGCGTGGCGAGACTGGGGAAACAAACCCCACATTTAAACCCGAGTTGTTTTAGCAGCGAGGGGCAGGCTCTCGCCCCAGAGCCGCTCCGTTTCAACTGTTGGATAACTTGCTCCGATGGGTGATTAGCTGTAGCCTACCACAGCCAGCTAATGAGGTTTTAAACGCAAGCAAAACAAAGTGTTTTCCAGAAGTTTAGTCAGAATATTGTTAGTCCTGCTTTGGTTGAAAACAGCAGCCACGCTTTAGTACGTGGGTCCATTCTGAGCGTTTCACACACTGCTGCCATGGTTGACTTTAAATGGGGGACCACAAAAATGTGACATTGATGTAAAAATAACATGCATGTAAACTATTTAGAGATGGCTTTCCCCTTTTTCATCGTATAATTTCATGCTTTGGAGAATGACTGTTATATGATGGCAAAATGGTTTTAGAATAGAGTTCAACTACACATTAAAATCTATGTAAGCTTTTTTTCCCTAAAGAAAGGCTTGGTGACAAACAATGCTAGAGTATTTTTTCTTATTTCAATGATTACAAATGTATCAATATGCCAAAACAACAAACATCCAAAATTCATTATTAACATGGCGAAGGCTAAGTGGTGATTTGTCTTTAGATTATAAATATTGTATCGAAGGCCTACCATATATTTGTTGTTTGTTTGGGAACTGCTATTTTCTAACATTAAGGCAAGACCTGGACTCCCATTGTGAAACAATGTTGAGAATAACATTGCAGCTAATAGGTATTGGGTAAGTCATTTTAGTCAATATTTCCCAGTCGTCATCATATGTGATCAGGGACGGTCTGCAGGGCATCCGCTGGTTCTCTACTGACGTCGACGTTCTAGAAAAACAAGAAAAAAAAGACATACAAGACATAACTTTTTACATAGTTTACCTGTCGGCAAGGTGTTATCAAGTCCTGCAGTATGAATTCAGACCTGACTTATGTACAGAATAGTGGTATAGTATTATATAAATATAACATCCGTACCGCGGGTCGATCTCGGTGTGTGTTCACTGCTTCAATGTTCAGAAAAAAGGGCTCGACTTTACACCCTGTAAAAGAGCACACATGAAGAGCTTCAATAAGAGAACCTGGTTGTTGTTCATAACTCCTACACACTGACGGGGCAGATCATTGGCCGCTTACCGTAGGCTTGTGGGGTGAGCTTGAGCACCGTGTGCAGAGGACATCTCAGATAAGGCAAGTCCCCTATTTTAAACAGGTGAGTGAGAGGCAAAGTCAAATTAAGTTAACAATCCAGGATTAATGAGGCGTCTGGCATCCTACACACGGAGGTGAAATCGAACAGCAGGAGGAGGAACCGACCCTGGGGGTTGGCTTTTTGGCCCTAGTACCTGAGGATTTATCCAGGAAGTAGGCCAGCAGGCAGCGCATGACGGCCTGGTGGCACACGACCAGCACATTCTCTTGCCTCTCCAGCTCCATGATGACTGGCTCCAGACGGTGAACCATGTCCTCGTATGACTAGCGCACGCCAGAGGGACAGATCTCATTACTGTGTGACATTCATCTACATCTTCTGCAGGCATTCATCATTTGAAATGGAACAGAGAGCATGATAATTATGTTCAATAGAAGTAACCACCTACTTCCCCATGATAATGCTCTCTATTCTCTTACAATTTATCAATTTGAAAGGGATAAGGAGGATTAGGCTACATCCTAAATGGGAAGAAGGTGGAACGTCTAACAAACGTTAGGAGTAGCAGCACATACTTCCCAAGGGGGAAAGGTGGTATATCTACAAAACATTAGTAGGAGTAGGACATACTTCCCAAGGGGGAAAGATGGTACTTCTATACGACGTAAGGAGGAGTAGCACCTACTTCCCCCTTGGGGTAACGATAGCGAAACTTGTCCTGGTCCCTCAGCGCAAACTCTTCTGGGAATTTCTCCTGTATCTCCTCATAGGTCAGCTCCTCACACACGCCCTGGGAGAGACAGAGGGACGTATTTTATTTCACCTCACACAGAATGATTCTGGAGATATGATGGTTGGTGTCTTTTTACTTTTGTTGTAATTAAAGTAGTATTAGCAGAGTTTTGCAAACTCCCCCTGTAGTTAAACCAGTAACATAAAGTGAAAGAACAAGTGAACCTGCGTCTCAGGGTAAAGTAACAAGCAAGAGAAAATAAAGAAAAAGAAAAGAAGTGCAGACCTGAACAGGTCAGAACAGGTGAAACAAGGTGAGTAAAACATAAAACAGAGTGGATTGGGTGGTGGAGGGGTTAGTGATAAAGAGGAGAGGGTTATTTAGAGGCTGTGGTGAAGAAGTGGGTTTGAAGAGCTGATTTAAATGCAGTCGGCCTCCCTCATATGTCTGAGAAGATAGCTCCGGAGCCCAGGGGCAACGGCCCAGTACAGAAGGATCTGTACCCCATGCATGACCGTGGTGTAGGGATGGAGGAGCTCAGTGAGATGGTGGAGCAGAGCCATGCAAGAGCCTTGCAGGTGGAGAGGAGAATCGTATACTTGTAACGACCAAACGACTATCAGATTTATTACACAAGATGGATTTTTTAATGAACTGTAACTGCTTTACTAATATTGAATGAACTTTATACGCAATAGAAAATATGTATCCTAACATCGTAAAGGATGTTAAATGGTGATATACGTTCAGACTCACAGCATCAATTTCATTGAGGGCCTTCCACTGTTCATACTGGGCGCCCAGAGCCTCTGCCGTCTGAATGGTCCGCTTCATGTGACTGGTCCACACCTTCAGGTCACTGATGTTCTGGCCCTCGATGAAGCCGGCCAAAGCCTGTGCATACTGAAGGTTGTTCAACACAATGATTGGTTGAGAAATATAATGATAAAATATGAATAATAATTAAATAGATCATTATTTATTCATTAGTCATAAAAGGGACTGAATCAACACCCTGCTTAATCTCCCTCCGCTTAAATACCAAATGTTAACTAACAAAGAGTTACCTAACCTAAAGTTTATACACCTAAAGTGAACTACCCTAAACTAACTTAAAGTTACCTAACCTACCTTTTACTAACCTTAATTTCCCTTACTTAAAATGAACCCACCTAAAGTTAACTCACTTAGAGTAACCTAACCTAAAGTAACCAAACCTAAAGTTAGCTAACCTAAGCTAATGTTAATTAACTCTCTTAAGTTAGGTAACATTAGCTTTGATGGTTCCACTTTGGGTTAGGACTGGCCTGATGCTAACCGTGTTACTGACCCTCTGGCCCCGCGGTGACAGCCCTGAGTCCCCCCCGATACGTCCCAGCAGGTTGAGTTCACTCTCCCCGTGGCGGGTCAGGTAGATGGAGCGCGGCGTGACGTGGATGTTCATGAGGTAGTAGACGATCCGGCTCTGGATGTGACCCTGGACCCGGTTCACCAGGTACCTGCTGCCCACGTTGAAGATCTTGATGTAGGACAGCCTCCTAGCGCACATTACAAATGAGTACCAACCTCAGTGTTATTCTCATCATTTAAATCAATAGTGCAACCAAATAATACATGATAAGATAATGTATTAATCCCGGACAGGAAACTGAAGAACTTAGTTCTTCAGAAGAAATGTAAAATGAGAAAATCTACAATAATGTATACCGAAAATAACTAGAAGCAATGCAAACTAAAATAAAAAAATATTATAAAACATCATAAACAAAAGATAAAAAGAGATAGATATAGATCATACACCCTACATTACTTGATTAACACAAGTGTACAGCTACATTATTGCAACTATCCAAGGAATACAATGGTGTAACGGTATATTGCATGGTAAACATTAGAACATGGCATCATTTTAGTAAAACTGCCAAACTTCCCCTTTTCCTATCAAATGCTTCATTTTGTCCTAATTGTTACATGGCAGTACCTGTCTGTCTTATCATCTATGGGGACATAGGTTGCTTCATAACATCCAATACGCTGAATGAAGTCTTGCATCGCCTCCTCTGTGTCTCGATCGGCGTAATCCGGACTTCCCAACTTCACTTGCTGTGAACAGAAGTCAACCGCACACCCATGGGATTGACGACAACAAGAGGGCAGGAGATCAATTATCAAATAATTGTGCATGCAATCGCAATATTGCGTGTTAATTTGTGTCATACAAGGTATAAAACATCATGCCCCTTTATCATTTATCATCATCACCTGTATATTCTCTGCAATGATGTCAGGGTCATTGCACATCGATTCCACAAAGAATACCTTTTGGGGAAGGAGACGTGACAGTTACATTGGTTTGAACAGCACACTGGCATACTTTGTCGGCGTTACATAATTGACGCCACCTGTTTTATAGCCATCTAAAAGCTAACAATCTGTTTAATTTGCTTGCCTTGTAGCCCCTCTCCTTTGCAAAGCACAATATAAGCGCTCTCCTCTCTTCGGTCGTATTAGTGGCATCAAACACCTAGAAACACACTCACGTTAGCATGACATCTTCATACACCATCGTGGGGATCAGTATGAGCGTAGTTTTCCTCTTGATTGAACACATCAAGACAAGTACGGACAAGTCAGAGGGCTGATGCTGGTCTTTGGTAGCTAATCATTTGATCTGCATCAGCTGGACAGCCCTGTTTGTCCTCCTACTCACGGCCACTTGTCCCTGTTCCTGAGTGAAGTACGCAGCCAGGTCCTTCAGGGCAGCTGCCGCACATGCCCTGACAGACAGATAGACAGACAAAAATGGAGTCAAGGTCAGTCTCAATACCAATAGACGCACACCGAAGGATTTGTAAATGTTTTTCAGGATTGAAATATAAATTACTTTCTCATTTATATTACGGTTGCGGTTACGGTTGGGAGCCTATGCCCTCGAACGCCAACTTATTTTCTTGTCAAATCTTTAAAGCACTCCTTTACTTTTGACATTTTGCTGTCCATGTCATTTGTTTGGCCTCTCATGACTGCATGCTGCTTATTGCACTGGTCTATAATGTTAACGTAGTGATTGGCCAATGAGCCCAGTCCCGGAAAACGCACGCAGCACGCTCTGTCGCTCTCCGAATGACCAAGCCCAAAAAAAAGCACAGACAGGGCCGGTAATGAGATAGACAGAGCCGGTAATGAGATAGACAGAGCCGGTAAAGAGATAGACAGAGCCGGTAAAGAGAGAGACAGAGCCGGTTAAGAGATAGACAGAGCCAGTTAAGAGATAGACAGAGCCGGTAATGAGATAGACAGAGCCGGTAATGAGATGGACAGAGCCGGTAAAGAGATAGACAGAGCCGGTAAAGAGAGAGACAGAGCCGGTAAAGAGATAGACAGAGCCGGTTAAGAGATAGACAGAGCCGGTTAAGAGATAGACAGGGCCGGTTAAGAGATAGACAGAGCCGGTTAAGAGATAGACAGAGCCGGTTAAGAGATAGACAGAGCCGGTTAAGAGATAGACAAAGCCGGTAAAGAGATAGACAAAGCCGGTAAAGAGATAGACAGGGCCGGTAAAAACGTTATGGATTTATTGATTGTCCACAAGCCCTATAATGCGTTGGCCCACCAGGGTTTGTCCCGATATGCCCGATGATGGCCAGTATACCCACGATAACATTAACTCAATGTTTGTTTTATGATGTTTCAAAAAGCTATTATGTGTGTTGGTCTTACTTGCGGATTGCCATTCCTTCCTCGTTGTCCACTCTGAAGAATTCAAAGTTCTTGTAGGTCTGAACAGCCTCTCTGCGGTACTGGCCCACGTTAAACACTGTGGAATAATACACAAAAAAAAAAAACATACGATCCAGTTTAACAGTGGAGAGTGGGAACAAGAGAGACACACTGCTACAATACTGTGTTAGACGATGAGTGCTTATGTTATGCTTATGTTAAAACCCAAAGTTTTGGGTTTCTCTACGTGCGTATAGATGGCAGGGATTGGTTTAGAAAACCGACCCTTGGTGGGAACTCCGATCCAGTTGAGGTATCTCGCAAGCTTCTTTGAGATGTAGGTCTTTCCCCTGGCTGGTAAGCCCACCATCACTATCATGGTGGGAGCGTTGGTGAACTGCGGCACGGACGCTGCAATCACAATATTGATTTTATTTTATAAAACCACACAGGGTTTGGGTTAGCTCAGGTCACCATACTAACGACATTGGATACAGAGAAAATCCAACGTTTTTTTCTTGCACTCTTGCTAAATAAAGAAGTAAATAAATAAAGGAACTTGATATCTTGGAATCAACCAAATGGTGAGGTTTGGAAGGCAGGTGTGTGTGTGTGTGTGTGTGTGTGTGTGTGTGTGTGTGTGTGTGTGTGTGTGTGTGTGTGTGTGTGTGTGTGTGTGTGTGTGTGTGTGTGTAATCTTCATTAAGATAAGAGCCGGTTCCAGTGTCTCTAAATTAGGGTACAATGCATCATGTGATGACTTTGTCTGTGTCTGTGGTTGGTGGTCTATCTCATGTATCTGTAAATAAAGTACATAAACATAGAAAGATAGAGACAAGCATATTTTATCTTTTTAGCAGATACTGTTCAGGCTAATTGCTCAGTATTCTCGATGGTGAATACAACGACCTTCTCACCTTCCAAGGGCTTGGGACCCTTGACTCTTTTTCTATTTGTCACAAATCAGAACCCTAATCCCCTGCCCTACCTGCGTCAATCCCTCTGCTTAACAACCAATTAGTGTTTATGGCCTGAATACAGGCAATTCGGCCTATCCTTTACATCACATTGAGGGAATACGATAGCGTTCTCAACAATTCTGCTGATCGATACAGATGTTGGACTAGAAACAGAAGCACGAAGCTAAAACCGATAAGAGAATATTGCTACTCGGACAAACTTTTTGGTAAGAAGTTTGCTCGTGCCGTTTCACTCACATCCTCTCCTTCGATTCAAGTTGCTGCCCATCCACGGTACCCAGATCTTTAGAAGCGGCGTCTGTGTGAGTTCTTTCTGCTGTGGGGAAGAGTTAATGTCGAGAGTCATGAGGCCGTGGTCGGAGCCGCCGGCGGGCTCCATGTGTGCATCAGAGCGAGTGTGAATGAGACCGACACCCGGTCTGTGTACTGCCTGTGCGCATCGCTGGCTGGTGTTGCTGAATGGGCTTCCCTAAACTCTATTTAGGTCAGCTGACCGTTGCCAAGGAAAAGAACACGGTGAGCAGGAAGGGGAGGTAGTGTCTGTCTGCCTAAATCTCGCTGTTCATGTCAGTCTGAACAATCCGATAGAGAAAATGAACACGACATGATCCAAACTATACTTTACTACTGTTATCCTACCGATAGTCGATACACGCTACTATTGCACAACACTGAGCATCGTCATGTTGTTGACACATCTTACCACAAGGGGGCGCCCGCCCATGGTAGGGCGCCTGGCGTGAATACCATGCCAGTCATTTTGGTTGGGGCAGAGATTAGCTGCACCTCGTTAATTATTGAGGCCCTGTCGATGAATGATATATTATCCGTTTGCTGCCGTGGCTCCTGCACATTCGATTAACTAATCAAAACTAGCTATATTTGAAAAAGGGAATCAGTTATCATACGATGTGTTGGACAGCTGCTCACTGAACGTGTGTTCCCAATTCCCGTACACTAAACACACACACACACACACACACACACACACACACACACACACACACACACACACACACACACACACACACACACACACACACACACACACACACACACACACACACAGATGTTAGTCTACACACAGTAGAGCGTCCCAGTGTAGACCTGGGACTACATGAAACCATCCGATGGACAGTCAACCCAGCATGATACGCATTACATGTCTGTCTGTCTGTCTGTCTGTCTGTCTGTCTGTCTGTCTGTCTGTCTGTCTGTCTGTCTGTCTGTCTGCCTGTCTTCTGAGAGGGTTCACAACAGGTTAGCACATTTCAGCAACTTCTGCCGAAATTATTTCATGTCTGTCTGCGTCTGTCAGTAATAAAGGGTCAGTAAAGTGTGCTGTAAATGTAACACAACTCCCCCACATGATCCCTCCCCCACATGACATCTGCACAATATATTATTTTTTTTCAATTGTATTTATTGTTAAGAAAACAAATCTATGTTGACTGTGTCTGAATTAATTGATTTTTTGCAGCCAAATAAAGTTTGTAGCCTATTACTGTTGTATATTATTGGGATACGATACCCAAACCCCTACTATTATTAACTAAATCAAATTATCAATGTTGCAGTTAGGTATTTTGTCTACTTTGGCTGTTGGTGAAGAACCGAGAAGCTGTGAAATGGGAAGACGACCAGCGTCCTCCAGTCTATTATAGCAGTAGTCTAGCTCACCAGCAGGGAGACATTACTCTCCTTATGAAAAGGTATGGGCTGTTTGTGTTTGATTTTACGATACATAGCAGGCTCTTTAATCAGTGTGCCCAAATGCAATTTCCACGCCTTGCGTGTACTAGAAAGGATACGAAGACAGTCTCCACTGAGTACGGGCCTCCTATACAGTGGCGGCGCCAGGGGGGGGCTAGGGGGTGCTAGAGCACCCCCTAGATTGGCCATAGCACCCCCATAGCACCCCCAAGAAAATAACGGTAAAATAAGAAAAAAAAAAAAAAATCATTCTGAGTTCTTAATAAAATGTATTGTGTGATAATAATATTTTAATCACAAAAGAAAATAACAGATTGAAATAAACAGATTGTTCACGTAGCACGACACAGACACGTTGCGTGCGTGAACATGATTGTTCAATGAGTAGGCTAGTAGGCTAGTAACAGTAATCCTGGCGATCGGTCTATTTTAAGTCAAGCGTTCACAAAATCACGAAAATGGATCGGCTCTTTTTGAAAGCATTTCTGACTCTTTGCCTGTTTAAGTTAATTCTATCTGACATTCTAATCTGCCGTCTTTAGTTAGAAGTGTATTGAACTTGGTATGTTTAGTTTAATTTGTCGCTCATGGTAGTGGTGACCTGGTAGTCATCTGGCGCAAACTTTAATCCACACACTGAAGTAAGTGAAGTATTTGGGATTACGTTATCTATAACATGCTGCATCCATTTTGACCGTCGGAGATGAACGCGGCTTTGTGCGCGTCCGTCAGAAGTAGCCTAATGACAATAATAATACGACCGATTTGAATGGCGCTTTTTATGAAGGCTACCCCAAAGACCCGTTAGAGAGCAAACGTGTAAACATATGTGACGATATGGTGGGGAGGTGTTGTAGTAGAGAAAAATGCGACTCATATGCTATCACCCTAATTTCATAGCACCCTCAGTAAAACGCCGAGCACCCCCATAGCACCACCAGAAAAAAATCTCTGGCGCCGCCACTGCTCCTATACCTAAAAGTGTCACATCGTAGGGATGTACTTCGCGTGACGTCACACGATTTAATAAACGGCACCTGCGGAAAAGATCACGTCAAAAACGCTGCACTGCAGAGGATATTAAACGCAAATGTGTCCAGAGTTTAGCAACCTGTTGGAGGGAAATTTATAAAACATAGTCTAATGGCGAACATAGAAGTACTCAAGGAAAGATTTGACTCATTTCATCAAATGTACAGCCACGAATCACGAATTCAAAGCTTTGTGGATTGGCCTTTTCGAGAGGAATGCATGTGCACGCCGGAGAAGGTAGGATACAAGTTGTTATAGTGAGTCTACGAAATGCTTTAAAAATGCGTCTTAACTGTGTTGTCCATAAGAAGTAATAGGCCTGTATAGTTTGACTTAATGGCACTTGAAGACTGGGCAATTATTTTTCGTTAGGCTATTGTGAGCTTTAGTATACAGCTAGTTAGCTATGAGGGTTAAGGGTCAAATCTTCTTGAATCTACGCTTCAGGCCGCTCTGACCTTTTCTTGTTCGTAAAAAAAAAAGACAAAATGTGAATTAAGGCTAAGACGCTGCTTGGCAAATGAGCCAAAACATTTGCCAAGAAGTCTTTCTTTCATAGTTCAGCACTATGCAGGAAAGGCAATGTTTGTATAATCGTCGCTCATGTTTACACGTTCCCCATGCAGATGGCCATGGCGGGGTTGGTGCACTGTCCCAGTGACAATGAGCCAGATATTGCCTGTTGCTTCTACTGTCTCCTAGAATTGGAAGGCTGGGAACCAGATGACAACCCCCGGTGACAAGAATCAAATATATTGAATCTTTAATATATTTAATATATATTTAATTCAAATTCCTGTGCATGAAGAATTTCATGATGTTCCCTCTCCTGTCTCTACTCCAGCATAGAGCACATCAACCGGTCTCCCAACTGTAGATTCCTCACCACAGGGAAGGACTTCTCTGAGTTAACCGTGGCTGAGTTCCATCATATGGAGCAGGACAGGCTGAAGATCTACCTTGTATGTCTGCTCTCCTTTTTAGGTGTATGTAAATTATGATCAGTGGTGGTAATATTTGACCAGTTAAAGGAAGCCTTAGGGATGTCTCAACTGGACCCTACTTTCGGATAATTTTGGGTCTAAAGGTGTAATGCCAATAACGGCTGATTGGTCCAGTACTAAGAGAGAACACTGCAGCCGTAATCCGTGAAAACTCGCTGCAATGTAATCCTTCTGGGCAATTACTCCCCCGGCAATGTAGGTCCTCTAAAATTGCTTTTTTTTTACCACTGACTGGCTCCAATTATATTCTTGCATTATGTAAGGATCCCTATGGAGAAATTAAGATTGTTCAGCAAGAGTTGAGTGGTTGCAGGAAGAGACTGTTGGAAACATCAGTGAGAGAGGAGAGTTTCTTGTGTTGGACCACAAAAAGCATATGTTAATGCTATGTAAAAGATTAAAGGAAAGCTGGGATTGTAAGGACAATATGGAAATATCCTGCTACACGTTTTCAGAACAAAGCTTCTCCTTGAGCGGGACTGGGTTGGCCACTTTAAAAAAAACAGACCAGATCAAACAAATGTAAAGGATCAAGTTTTATTTCTCGGTTTCTCGATCCTTCCAAAAATAATCTCGGCATGTCTGTGGCAAAAACAAGCACTTTTAAAGGGCGTACATTAACTGGTGTAATAAACCCAAAGAAATATGTTGCAGCCCTCTTTTGCGGATAACTGCTGCAGCATTCTCCCTAAATACTGGACTTATTTAAAAGGAAAAAAATGTTTTTTTTATGTTTAAAACTAGACTATCGTAATTCTTTTTTCGGAAGTTTTTCTTTAACCATTAATGCTTTTTACATTTTTGTCATTCAATTATTTTCTTTTAGAAAAAGGTTTGCCATATGAAGCTGGCCTATTTGCGTGAGGAAATTGACAAGACGCTTGACAACCTCAAATCTATGAATTACCACCGTCCAAAATAAACTCTCTGGCGCTTTTAATTCACTTGACCACAAGATGGCGCTTTCTCCATGACCTGTCTTTCTTGCCTAGTCGCAGGAGCAAAGTGAACTGAAGTTGTCCTTTTAAGATTCAAACCATAAGCACTCATGAATGAAATTGTATACTGAGCAGAATTTCAATCTGGGTAATGTTACTGCCTTTTTTGCCTTTTCCTCAATAAAACACTTTTTCTCAACATGCCACCATCTCGACCACCTCCTTTCAAACCTTGACCCTAGACAGATGGCCTGAAGCCCCTCCCCCTCCACACCAACTGTTGCCCCATCACATCTGTTACATAGTGGAACGGTTCCCTCACTACGACCACTCACGACTGCAGTAGAAATAGCAGTCCTGGACCACCGACCTTCAGGAACCAAAGCCAATGATGCAATTAGAAAGATGACCGGAGTTGTAATGAGGGAATAGTTGGCTTATTTATATATTTTATTTGAGCATTCAAAACATTCATAAATCTTTATAGAAAACGATACTGCACATTTTCTGATTCCAGCAGGTTCTGGTTTCATTTATTGCCTCTAGCTAAATATGTAACGTACACCTTAAACTCCCAATTGTTGAGGATGGATTGGTTTAGAAACTAGTGGATTAATGGCTGATTTATAGCCTCTGCTTGTAATGTCATCGCCACAGCTAATTGGAGGGAGACTGTTGGCAAAAATAAAGGTAACCTGTTCTTGGTTTGCAAAATAATTAGCAACCATTGTGAATAGGACCCACAACATGTGTGATTAGTTTCACATTAAGCCTCAAAATGAGGCCGCTGTGAATTATTTAATCTGTTTAACCCATAAACTGTATTAAGACACGTAATTACCGAAATTGCTAATGCAGCCTCAATTTGATTGTATACCGTGTGAAGTCCCCTTTCATTTGAAAAATAAGCAGAGGTTGCCTTGAAATTATTGTTTTCCAGATGGACACAGTGTGGGAATTGTATCAAAGCTTTGATTTGATTGGAAGGTAGTGGGGGTCGACCAGATTCCACAATCCTATTTAATAGATTTAGCCTAATTCCTCAAATTAGATCCCTTTTATGATATTAACCAATTGAAATCTGTTGTGTTTACCCTTTATTCCCAGCTATAGGCTACCCTATAAGTCAACCTAGTGGCCTTCTCCTTCGATCTCCTAATTGATAATGTTTCCTCTATATTCGGTATGTAAATAGCGACAGAGCAGATGGACAAATGGACAGATGTTACCAACAGAAAGTTTACAACCTGAAACTATCATTAGACCCATCTGTTGCTCCTTGTGTTTGTCCCGCCCCCCTATCCATCCTCCAATGGCTGGCCTTCATCCTCTCATCAGCATCTATCTTTCTGAAGCAGCATGTTGCATCTAGCCTGACCCGTTTGAACCATTCCTCTTATCAACTCTTGTTTCATTTCTTTAAAAGGCATTGAAAAATGCAACCCTTTAAATAACTAATTATTTGTTATTAATGTTTTTATTCAACAGCATAGGATGATGTTGAGCTGTAGTGACATGTTAATAACTTAAGGAGCACACTGTCTTCACCAAAGTGTTGCTAGATTAATACGGTCTGCACCACATTGCGGCTGCTATATAAACACAGTCTTCACCCGTTGTTAATGTTCAATTTGTTAAGAATGTCTTTACCTCAGTAATGCTATCTTAACAATGTCTTCACCACAGTGATGCGACTAAATCTAACCTAAAACCCGTAATAATACCCCCCCCCAAAAAAGAGTACCCTTCTGTTTTCCCTGTATAATTCCTCCATCTTTTCTCTCTCTCTCCCACACTCTCACTCTGTCTGTCTGTCTGTCTGTCTGTCTGTCTGTCTGTCTGTCTGTCTGTCTGTCTGTCTGTCTGTCTGTCTGTCT
The DNA here is from genome assembly GCF_026213295.1 of Gadus chalcogrammus. NCBI lineage: Eukaryota > Metazoa > Chordata > Actinopteri > Gadiformes > Gadidae > Gadus > Gadus chalcogrammus. Next base: position 15,630,263 of record NC_079412.1, read on the forward strand.
GTCTCTCTCTCTCTCTCTGTCTCTCTCTCTCTCTCTCTCTCTCTCTCTCTCTCTCTCTCTCTCTCTCTCTCTCTCTCTCTCTCTCTCTCTCTCTCTCTTTTATATATATGTGTCTCTGAGAGCAGTGGTGCTGGCGGTGTCCCTCTGGCCCTCCCACCTTGTCTGGTTTCTTTATGTGTGCCCTCTTCCAAAGGGACCTCCATCTGTTCCCTCGCGCGGCCCATTGTAGTGTCTCAAAGCCTGGGCAACTTCCACAATGCAGTGGGCGTGCAGAGGGGGGGCCCGGGTAAACACGGCAGCATCCCGATCCCATTAGAAGCTCTTTAATGCCCAACTCCCGAGTACTTTCAGAGCTATGGGTGGAGAAGGCCCAGCCCTCTACCCCCTGCACACAATGTCATCTTTCACACGCACTCCCCTAGGTATTGAGTGTGCTGTTTGACCCTCTAGCCCTAACCCACTCCCATCGCTATTAAATGTGCTGATCAGCCCTCTAACCCTAACCCACTCCCCTAGGTATTGAGGGTGCTGTTTTGCCCTCTAGCCCTAACCCACTAGGTATTGAGGGTGCTGTTTTGCCCTCTAGCCCTAACCCACTCCCCTAGGTATTGAGGGTGCTGTTTTGCCCTCTAGCCCTAACCCACTCCCCTAGGTATTGAGGGTGCTGTTTTGCCCTCTAGCCCAAACCCACTCCCATAGGTATTAAATGTGCTGATAAGCCCTATAACCCTAACCCACTCCCATAGGTATTAAATGTGCTGATAAGCCCTATAACCCTAGCTCGGTCCCAGGGTATCGAGTGTGCTGATGTCCCTGCAACCCTAGCACCAACCCACTCCAATATGCATTGAGAGCTGACTGGCCCTCGCAGCTTCACTCCCCCTTTTCTTTTCTTTTTACATTAATGACCAAGCTGTTATCATCATACCTGTTGACATCATACCACGTCCTACATGTAGGCCTATTTGTTTGTTGTCCTGTATTTATGTGTGATTGTTGTCCTACTTGTATGTGATTGATGTTCTCAGCGAATGCACTTTACAGCCCAAGACAATTTTCTAATACCTCCTTCCTTAAGGAATTATATGAAATTATTATTATTACTCACAATTTTCCCACATTTCTTGTGGATTTCCAATCAATGATGGTAAATATAGTCAATTGAAGCAATAAATTCCTCAAGGCATGGTAAATTGCCAGATAAAACGATTTGCTAGAGAAGCAGTGCCGGCCCTGCTACTACATGTACCTACCAGGATGCACTGCGAGCAAGCAGAGGGGAACCCCCAGGGCCCCAAGACCCTGAGGGCCTAGGGTATTCTGGATATTCAAATTTTATTTTATTAATTCATTATTATCCATAAACGTCTAAACAAAATGTTTCTGGGGAAATAAACCCTTATAAACAGCCTATCCAATTTTTCTTGCAACATGAAGGCTTATATGAAAGAAGCTCCTTTGTCAGCCAAATCAGAATGATGCTCAAGGAAAATGCTATGCAGGTCTGTGATTGGTGGGCCGAGCTCTGTGAATGAAGTAATAGTAATTCAATGAGACTCATTTCAAAATGACAGTAAAACTGACCAAGCATATCTTCCCTTGTTAGCACTAACTTCATGACAAGTTCCGCCCAATGTGAGGGACACGTATCGAATAACTGGACATAAGCTTATGGGCGTGACTTTGTTGACTTCACGATGGCTGCTAGTGAGGAGGACATTTTGTTAACTTTACCGTTTTCTAGGTAAGAGGACTAAAGAGTACGCTAAGCTGGTAGTTTTCTTTTTTCCCGACGGGGAAGGGGAGTCAGAGTCCCAAGGTCTAAGAGTTTAAGCTTACTGATCATATAATGTAACATTAGCAGCAATTGTAAAGACAAAACAAAGTGGTCCTTGTAATTGCAACTTATCTTTGAAGACAACTCCTTATGTCAGAGTTACGATACTCTTGGTAACCAATATGATATCACTTTCACTATTCCTTGTCGGCCGAAACGAGTCAGCAAAACCACTGGTCAGTGGCCCTCTCGGCCAGCTCTGGGTAGTCTTTTACAGTTTATCTCCGGTATCCTTAAGAAGGTATCCAACACGCCTCTATCCATGTGAAGCCTAAAGCCTTCAGGCTCACACACACACAGTTCTATCGCGCCGGCGACAGTATCTAACAAAAAGTGCCCATCCTGCATCTGTTTCAGCAGATTGAGTCACATTCTGTTGGCATCGGATGTCAATTTGTGCAACGGCACCACCAGTCGTTTACTCTCGGCAGCTCAGGTTCTTAACTTACTGCGCCTGCCAGGTTCTCTAACAAGACTGTCACCGAATCCCTTTTACCCCTTACCCCCTTACCCTCTTTTTCCCATAGTATCACATCTCACAAATCAATTTTAAATCAATATCTTAAGTCTGATGGCAGACGATGGGTGAAAGGGGTGTTTGACTTTCTTTCCCTTCATATTTATTTAAACCAATCATGTTGCTGGAGGAGGGTAACTCTGAGCGCTTGATTGGCATACCAAAGCTCTGCCAGCAGGAGTAAACTGGAAAAGAGGGCCATGATTTCCGACCCAGGCTCAGGGCTGTCTTCCCCAAGAGGTTCTGCTGCAACATACTAGGACTGCTTGATCCCAGATTACAACCACAGTAATGTTAAAGGGTTATTTGTACATGTTAACGTTCTGTGTCCCAAATGATAATCCAACTACAACCGACCGCCAGCCCTCTGTTCACACAAACCAAATAATATAAACACGTGGCACAGAGAAGTTGGTACGCCCGCTCAGGCTGCAGCTACCTCACACTGAGGCAATGGTGTGGCAGTGAGTAGAAATATGTGTCATTCCTATGGCCAGTGGAGGAGAGGATGAGGAAAGGAGGAGAGGATATGAATAAGAAGCCAGGACCCCTGTTCACCTCTCTTGCCCTTCTCTTTCCTATCCCATTTTTTCTCTCCATCTCTCCATTTACTCTCACTGGCTTTACCTCAATGTCTCTCTCTCTCTCTCTCTCTCTCTCTCTCTCTCTCTCTCTCTCTCTCTCTCTCTCTCTCTCTCTCCATCCCTCCCTTGCTCCCAAATATGGCCCAGTTGTCTGTCAGCCCCCCGTAGTTCCCCCAGCTGTCTGCCTCCCCCCCTCCCTCCCACACTCCCTGGAACGAGAAGCTGTGCAACAATAGAGGCCAAAGGTCAAGAGAAGGAACAGGCTGCGTTCACAATGAACCAGTGGCGCACGCTAAAACACTGCTCCCCTTTTCCTCCCTGGCACATAAAGACAGGCCTTAAGAGAGGTGGCTGCAGAGGGCGAGGTCTGCACTCTCCTGGAGCTGGAAAAGACTGTCCTTACAAAGAGATGGCTGAAGGAGGTCAGCGTTAGGTTGCGGCTCCCAGGCGCCTTCCTCTCCTCTCAGGTGGCGTCAAGTGTGTGTGTGTGTGTGTGTGGGGGGGGGGGGGGGAGGGGGGCAGTGGGGGGCCACTGCAGTAAACCCAGTAGCGCGCGTCCTCACTGGCACCCGCCACTCCATCGCTGCACCCTGCCACCCAGGCCATTGTCATCCTCAAGAGCCATCATGTTCTCCTACAGTCAATTAAGTCATAATTGAGACTTTTGCGCTTGGTAGCAGACCAATACAGATACAAAACCTACATTCCCTTCCAGCCAATATGAGCAGATATGATATTTAACAAAAGCAGATATTATATTCAATATGAGCAGATATGATATTTAATATGAGCAGATATGAGATTTAACATAAGCAGATATTATATTTGATATGAGCAGATGTTAAATATAATTGAAGCAGCCTGTGATGTTTATTGTATGAGGTTTGTGTACCACATACACATTGCTTTATAAAGAAATATCCATGGGAAGATTTGGATAAAGACTAGATGGTACCCCATTGTATTGTGATGGATTGCATTTAAATCAGTTCTTGCCCTAGAGTGTTTTGGCATGTGTCGCATGGGAAAACAGAGCATGTGTGGAGCGGAGAGCCAGGGTGAGGATTACACCTGTTTCTCTGAGCAGTGTTCCCATGCCCACAGCAGCCTACCGCCTGACCTGGTAGTGAGAGACCCTGCAGCATGCCTCCAAATAACAGCACACACACACACACACACACACACTCCCTTTCTCTCTCTCTCTCTCTCTCTCTCTCTCTCTCTCTCTCTCTCTCTCTCTCTCTCTCTCTCTCTCTCTCTCTCTCTCTCTCTCTCGCTCACACACACACATTTCTCTTTAGCTCATTCGCTCCCTCACGCAGACACACACACACGCACTCTCTCTCTCTCTCTCTCTCTCTCTCTCTCTCTCTCTCTCTCTCTCTCTCTCTCTTTCTCTCTCTCAAACACACAAACACTCAATTGCATTTCTCTCTTTCTCTACCGCTCTTACAAACACGCACACACACACACACACACACACACACACACACACACACACACACACACACACACACACACACACACACACACACACACACATACACTTTTGCTCTCCTCTCTCTCAAACTGTTTTGTATTACATTTTTCAACTGATTGTTCAGAATTTAGATTACGGTTATTTCTCTTATTACTAATATTATTATTAATATAACTATAATCACAATTATTCTTATAACTTATACCATTAGTGTTATTATTATTACATTATTATTATTAGCATTATTATTATAAATGTTATTATTATTACTACTATTATTCTTTTTATTAGTATTCCTACTATTATTATTATTAAAGCAGATTTTCAGAGACAGATCCAGTAAAAAAAAGTAAACCCTAGGAGTAAACCATTATCAACTGCTTGGTGCTGCAATTATTGCTGGATTTGTATCTCATATCATTGATAAGATGGTAAAGCTTTCCCAATGGAAATGACAAATCACCATACACTAAATGTATTTTGTTAGTTTGATGTAAATTATTTATGGATCGTTGTTATGACAAACTGTTACATAAACTGATGCAACTATTAGATCCACTTTTAACTGATTCATATTTTGTGAAAAGCATAGCAGTTGAGCATGTTGAGTTGATGTTAAGAACATCGTACCGATAATTAATGGAACAATGAAGGGTGAGCTTCTTTACAAAGAAATAGTATTTAATATAAGAATATCTATTCAATTAAGTGCGAAACAGCAACATATTTACAACAGTACAATCATGACAAATATTGTTATAAAAAAACAAATACCAAAACAAAAGAAATATACCTGAATCACCCAAATAAATAAGTTAAATACATCATCATCCATATTGATACCAGAGGCTAAAGACTGGTATCAAAAGGACAGCTAAACAAATGGTGAAGAGAAGAAAATAAAGAGAGGAAAATAGTTATCAAAATAAATATTAAATACAGATATAAATAGATGTGTATTCTTCATATGGCAGGAAGACATTGGCTTTAGGTCTTGGTACACAATTAGTGCACAATTAATCTTTGCTTCAAATTACTTTTTTTGATCAGCTTTCACAATCTGAAGGTATGCAGATCTCAGGCCTTTCTGTTGTCTTGTACAACACCCACATCTGTGCAGCTGGGGTATTACAGCTGATTTGGGCCAGATTATCCAAAATAACAACCACAAAAAGTTTACAAAACAAAACATCATATCAAAATAACTTATATAATCATTCCAAAATAAAGATGGACGCATTTCTACTTCAGGTAGACTGGGATGAGGTCTCTCTCTCTGTGTCTCCTTGTGGACTCTGTCTTTTCATGGTGTGTTCGCGGCCCCCGGGACCGGACTGTAGCAGTTCATCCAGGAGCTCATTCACTGTAAATGGCTCCCATCTGCGAGGGGACCATATGTGACGGAGCGAAGGAGTCAAAGGCCATTTCCAGTGGGAGCTCGTAGCGGGACGGCCGGAAGAGCACGTGGCCCGCTTGGCCCCCCGGCAGCCCCCCCATGGCCGAGGAGGGGTAGTGGTGGGACGAGAGGTAGTGGCCGGCGTGGGGGGCGGTGTAGGTCCTCTCCCCCTCGATGGGAGAGGGCTCTTGCTTCAGGGAGAACTGGCCGCTGATGCTGAGCGGGGGGGTGAGGGGCCCGTCGTACGGGGGGCTGCCACCGCTGCACTCGCCCGAGGAGGGGTGGTCGTAGGATGGGCCCTTGAAGCCCTTGACGTGGAGGAGATGGGAGGCCTCCAGGGAGCCGTAGGGAGGGCTGGGGAGACCCGGGGAGGGGAAGCTGAGGTGATGCCCGGCCTGGGGCCCTCCGACGCCGGCCCCCGGGACGCCCCCACACTTGTCCTCCATCTGGTTGAGCATCATGGGAGTGGCCCCCAGCTGCAGGCAGCCGGCCACCAGGTTGCTGGTGGGCTGAGACAGGCCCTTGCACAGCATCTCCATGAAGCCCAGGCTCTCCGGGGAGCGCCCGCTGTCCAGCACCTCCGACAGGGCCCAGATGTAGTTGCGAGCCAGCCGCAGGGTCTCGATCTTGGACAGCTTCTGGGTCTTGGAGTAGCAGGGCATGACGCGCCGCAGGTTGTCGAGGGCGTCGTTGAGTCCGTGCATGCGAGAGCGCTCGCGAGCGTTGGCCTTGACCCGCCGGACGCGAACCCGCTCCTGCCTCACTTTGGGCACCTTCTTCCTCTTGGGGCCGCGTCGTTTGGGAAGCTCCTCCCCGTTGGGCCCGATTATCTCCTGGTCGTCTTCTTCGTCTTCCTCCATGTCGTCGCTGCAGAGCTCCGTGGAGCCCTCCAGGCCGTCTGTCGTCAGCCCACAGCGCCCCCTCATGTCCGAGCTGTCCTCTCCGTCCACGGAGCTAACGTCGTCGTCCAGCCAGCCAAGGGAGCTCACCAGCTCAGACACGTCGCCAGCCTTCCCGAAAGGTTTGGTCATCATTGTGATCTGGAGGGCCGGAGAAGATTCCCTTGTTAATTAAAGTGCTTTCATGGACATTCGTTCATAAGTTATTAAAAGGAAATTTAATAAAAGGAAAAGGGTGTCACTGTCTGTTGTTTTATTTTAAATTCTGCGTCTCGTAAAACAAAAAGGACGACTTTTTTTTATTTGTCTGTGGACAGTTATTTTTCGACGACCATGAACGAAGAGGCAGACTGGAGAAGCGATATGACTATTAATAATGTAGCCTATTTTATTCATCAATGGAAAGAAATAAGCTTTTCGTTTGTTCCCTGCTGTTATATCATATGCCTATTGTAAAGAGACGCGGTCAATCTGGGACATGATGGGATTTACCCGCACAAAAAACCAGAAGATTAAATTTGGGCAAATCGTGGGAACAAGTCTCCAAATAACATTCAAAGATTTAAATTGTCCATCTCCCATTTGATTAAATTTGTTTGGCATTCTCGTTTTCGTTGGAAATGAAATTAAGTTTAAAATATCCTTACTTGATTGATAACTAAAACTCAACAATGTTTATAGGCATGATTGCCTCAATCTGATTGAAATGTTTTTAACTGACTTTCTTTAAGGTGGCACAGTTTATTCTAGCCATAATTAATTTCACGATACATCTTATCGCATTTAGTAAACGTCCAGAATGAGAAACATTCAAATAATGCTATATCAAATGATTACCTTACAATTCGAATAAATAGGTAATATATATTTACCATTGTTATATCATAGTTTTCTGCAAATATCAAAATATCAGAAGTATCAAAACATGCATCAACCCTGGAGTGCAGTTTGCTCTCACTCGCTGACAACGGATCAGAGGGTACGTACACATTTGCACACATAGGCCTATATGTCTCATAACCATTATGTTATCTGTGGCTAAAGCAATGTAGGCAATGTAGTGAAAACTCACAGGTCTGTTATTTTCCTCTGCTTGCTCGTCGTCACTCTGCTCAGAACGTTGTACGCAGTTTGAGTCAATCCTCACAACACCTGTCTGTCCTGCGCTCTTTAATCAGATCGCGTGGGCTTGTCATGTCACACTGACAGGACTGCGTATGTTTGTTGGCTTTAGGGCGCGTGGACAGGCTCCTCCTGCTGGCGCCCCGCCCATAGGCCCAGAACGCGTGGACGGCTCGTGGCTAAAAGTTGGACCAAACAAAACATGTTCTGATTCGCAACTCTGTTTGCGCGCTCGGGCACACACACACACACACACACACACACACACACACACACACACACACACACACACACACACACACACACACACACACGCGCGCGCGCGCGCGCACGCACGCACGCACCCCCCCCCCCCATACACACACCTTCCAAGCGACCTTCCAAGTGTGATTGCGCGCGTGTTCTTACGACTGTGCGCTAATGTGACCGACAGAGACCTGACCTGATGCGCTCATCAGCGGATTTGCCACAAACTTTGGTTTTCCAAGTATAATCACTATGACAAAAAAATTATGCAACAAGAAATATATCCCGGAATGCACTTTATTGCGCGTTGTTATTGTGGCAATTGATTGTCCCCAATATGTTCAGTCAGTTGGAATCGATGAATTCTGCTTAATTAGGCAGTAGAGCCTTGCCTGGTGAAGGGACGCGTCGTGTAGGCCTATCTGTAAGTGATGGTGACAGCTTGCTGGGTGCATTGTTCTACTGGCCATTTAGGGTATCCTCGGTCTATGCATCATATTCGTAACCGCTTTACTCATGGAGAAGGGCCCAAAACGCGAAACCATAGCGTTTCTAACTTAATAAATAGATAGACATACAGACATGAAGACGGACAGATGGATGAATGAACGGATGAAATAACAAATATAAACACGAGTGTTGGTTTATCTGTCGGGGCCATTAACCATCTCTGTTCTCTGTCTGAGCCAAGTGAAAACAAAGAAAAACTACAAATTCCACGGTCCCCGCACAAGACCCTCATGCGAGGCGAGCCGCCTCACAGTGGGGGTCTATTGTAATGATTCCTCATCGTAAGGCGGGTCTTGCGAGTCGCGCGTGTCCTTGCAATGATCCCATTGTACGCGCAACGCTCCTCTTCGCTCTCTCTCTCTCTCTCTCTCTCTCTCTCTCTCTCTCTCTCTCTCTCTCTCTCTGAATTACCATGTCTTGGATTTAGGAAATGCTCACATCTCCAATCAGCGCCAATGCGTCAACGAATTATTTAACGATCCTAAACAGATGGCTTCGTATAGGAAGCAGAAAAAACTGGGGGTGGCAGTGTGTGTGTGTGTGTGTGTGTGTGTGTGTGTGTGGGTGGGGGTGGGGGTGGGGGGGGGGGGGGGGGGGGGGGGGCATCTGTTGCTTCGATGCTCACGCGCGTCAATAGCCTGAACAAGATCATGTCTCGTGCTGAAACAGCGCATTATCCGGATTACTAACGGCCCGTTTGCTACTATCGCTGCTTACCATCAACACACTGGAGTCTCGTGTCTATAAGTGTGTGTGTGTGTGTGTGTGTGTGTGTGTGTGTGTGTGTGTGTGTGTGTGTGTGTGTGTGTGTGTGTGTGTGTGTGTGTGTGTGTGTGTGTGTGTGTGTGTGTGTGTGTGTGTGCGCACGTGTTTGTGCGCGTTTATGTGTGTCTGAGTGCAACAACCATAATGTGTCTGTGTCCCTAAAGCTCCATACACACACACCAAAAGAGGAACTCAATAATTCAATAACTCTGTAACTCAATAACCCATTAATTCCGTACTGCCCCAACTCAGTAACCCTGGAACTTATTAACTCTGTGACTCAGTAACTAAGTAACCTAGTATGTAACCCATAAACTCTGTAACTCTGTAACTAAGTAACCCTGTATATTACTATGTAACTCAGTAACCCTGTATGTTATCATGAACTCAGTAACTCAGTAACCCTGTATGTTACTATGTAACTCAGTAACTCAGTAACCCTGTATGTTACTATGTAACTCAGTAACTCAGTAACTAAGTAACCCTTTATGTTACTATGCAACTCAGTACCTCAGTAACCCTGTATGTTACTATGTAACGGAGTAACCCTGTATGTTACTATACAACTCAGTAACTCAGTAACCCTGTATGTTACTATGTAACGGAGTAACCCTGTATGTTACTATGCAACTCAGTAACTCAGTCATCCTGTATGTTATGAACTCAGTATCTCAGTAAACCTGTATGTTACTATGTAACGGAGTAACCCTGTATGTTACTATGCAACTCAGTAACTCAGTCACCCTGTATGTTATGAACTCAGTATCTCAGTAACCCTGTATGTTACCATGAACTCAGTATCTCAGTCACCCTGTATGTTATGAACTCAGTATCTCAGTAACCCTGTATGTTACCATGAACTCAGTATCTCAGTAACCCTGTATGTTACTATGAACTCAGTAACTCAGTATCCCAGTCACCCAGTACACCAGTAACCCAGTAACCCAGTAACCCAATACTCCAGTAACCGAGAATTAATGTTGTCAACAATAACATGAAGCTCCACCTGCGGTCCGAGTGAAGACGTGTGCGTGGTTTGCTCTAGATTGTGTACCGTTACACGTTTTATCTGTCTTTACAAACACTCAATACATTTGATTCCATTTCATAGTGTTAGAAACCTGGGGCCCCCTGCTTGAGCTGCTCCCCCCGCGACCCGACCCCGGATAAGCGGATGACGATGAGATGAGCGTTAGAATCAATGGGTTTTATGTATATTTCTTATAGTTAGAAAGGATTTTTTGTATGATATTTTAAACTATACGCCAGTTCTGTACAACATTGTCATGGTAAATGCATGACACAAAATGTTCTCCAAAATTAGTAACAGTACAACGAGAACCAGTTCAATCACTACCAGTACAATGAGAAACAATACATTGAGTTCTGCTACAACAAGAACTCTACCTCGAGAACCAGTTCAATGACTCCCAGTACAATGAGAAACAATACATTGAGTTCTGCTACAACAAGAACTCTACCTCGAGAACCAGTTCAATGACTCCCAGTACAATTAGTACCAGTGCAATACCAGTGCAATGTCTACCAGTACAATAAGTACCAGTACAACGAGTACCAGTACAATGAGAATCAGTCGTATCTCTCTTGTTATCTTTTTAAGAGCTGTTGTTATCGCCACCCAAATCCCCCCCCCCCCCCAACCTCCTCCCTCTCCCCCAAACTCTCCCCTTTCCCCCACTAGCCCCTGCCTCTCCCTTAAACTCTTCCCTCCCCCCCACAGCCCCCGTCCCTCCAAATGTCTTTTTTACCCCCCAAAAAAAAGGAATCACACTGCCACAAGTGAGTTGTCTTTGGTTGCAGGTCCCTGGGGACGGGAGGGAGAAAAGACTTGGGGGAGATGGTGAGCAGTGCTGACAGATGGGTCCTTGTTTCTGTCTCTTTCTGCAGATTTTCCCTCGCCCGCTAAAACACAGACGCAGCAGACACACTCGCGCACCGAGACTCACAAACACAATGGGCATTAAAGCTCCACACACATGCTCCCCTGGACCGCTTCTGAAAGCTGAGCGGATCGCAGCAAAGATGGAGCTGTGTGTGACAGAAGATCTGTGGCCTTCTGTATTCATACACTTTGGGAACTTGTGTGTGTGTGTGTGTGTGTGTGTGTGTGTGTGTGTGTGTGTGTGTGTGTGTGTGTGTGTGTGTGTGTGTGTGTGTGTGTGTGTGTGTGTGTGTGTGTGTGTGTGTGTGTGTGTGTATGTATGTGTATGTGACGTGTGTATGTGACGTGTCTATGAGGCTGACTATGAGGCTGACTATGAGGCTGACTATGAGGCTGAATATGAGGCTGACTATGAGGCTGAATATGAGGCTGAATATGAGGCTGAATATGAGGCTGAATATGAGGCTAAATATGAGGCTGAATATGAGGCTGACTATGAGGCTGACTATGAGGCTGAATATGGTAACTTAACAGTCCTTCCTGAGGGACCAATGGCCCCTCTGATTCGGCAGATCACGTGGGAACATTAGTGGTCTGACTTTCCCTCACTCACACACTCACACATACACAACCACACACACACACACACACACACACACACACACACACACACACACACACACACACACACACACACACACACACACACACACACACACACACACATACATATTCACAGCCAAACACATAGATTAGCACATATACAAAGCTACACAAGCACACATGCTGTCTCTCTCACGCATGCACGCACAAACACACACACACACACACACACACACACACACACACACACACACACACACACACACACACACACACACACACACACACACACACACACACACACACACACACACACACACAACTGCCACAGCCAGATGTACTCAGAGATATACCATAAACCAAAACAAACACTCACAAATAAACAAGGCACACCTTTACCTCAACTTAAATCTTAAATCAATCAATTTAGGATAAATCACTTGTAATTGTAATTGTGTATTGTGTAATAATAATGGACTACTGATAATATTAGATACATTTAAGAGTTCAGAGTTTAAAGCTGAGGATTTAGAAATTGAGAGTCTGTCTAGATGTGTAAATCAAAGCCATATTATACATGGAGCCAAGTGCATAATTATAAGGATTCAACACCCGGCCGCCTGCAGCACATACTCAACAATTACCCTAACAAGCATGACAAGACGGCTGTACATTCAAAGATACGTGCATGTTTTAAATGCAATGTTCCCTATAAACATAACAGCTTTACTAAATACTGATTTGTGGGTATCACTAATGCAGAGCATTTTAACATAAAGGTTAAGGGTTAAGCTTAGTGTACATCACTTGAATAACGGGTCTGGCAAATGCTTGGTTGCCCAATATCCTAATCTATCAGGAGTTTACAATGAATCCTGTTTACAACTTTTCCACAAACAAAGTTTTGATCACATCTTGCAGCTTGGCTTCCCATTATGTCTAATCAACACCCACCCATATACAGTGTAAATCCTTACCCTTACCCTCACCCTAACCCTAACCCTAACCCTAACCCTTTCTCCGGGGCTCATACTGTCTCGTGCCTCGGGGTGTTACTCTCTAAGTGGGGTTTGAGCCATCCAACAATGGGGCCTGCGGTTTCGTATTCAGGATACTTTACGAGCTCCATCCCAGGGCATCTACAATGTTCTATATTTTGGGGTAGATGGGTGTGGGGGGGGCTGCAGTTAGAAGGGGGAGTAGAGGGGGGAGGTGGATCCATCTGCCACGCTGGCGGTCCTCTGGGAGACGGGCGTATCCCAGGGGTGTTCTGGAGAGAGCGGGAGAGACAGACAGGCTGAAGGGATTACACCCAAGCACTAATCACTAGCGGTAATCTGTAAGGGCCCCCCTGTACAAAATCCCTCTCTCAGCTCCCATTTTCTTTCTACATTTGTGTATATATGCTTAAATGTTCAGTATGCAGCAGATATCAAAAGCTGTTTTTGTTGCCTTGAAACCTGACAAACACAAGGATCAATCCAGGTGTTATGTTTCTGCGTTTTAATTGGGGGAATAAAGGCAGTAGGTGTGACTGGCAGAGAGCCATGGTGCCTATGTGATCAGGTGCAGTGTCCCACAAGTGGCCTTGTCTGATTCCCACTGTGACCATTATGCAAATACAGCAACTAAACAAGCCCACAGCCCAAATTACTCCAACCGACAAAAACACTTTTTTTTTAATATATCGAATTCAACTGCTGTACATTTTATTTATTTAACTGTTTAAATTTGTAGGCCTATGTGATTTGAAACAATGTTATACCAATTATGAGTATTTTTGACAAAATGTATTCTTTAAGAGAGATGAAAGGCTTTATGGATGTGATCCGAGGTCTGATTGTTATTTATTTCTTATCCCACGCTGAAATAGTTCTGGTACTGATAGAGAATGAACCAGGTCACCGCAGGACAGAAGAAGAAGAAGAAGAAGAAGAAGAAGAAGAAAAAGAAAAAGAAGAAGAAGAAGAAGAAGAAGAAGAAGAAGAAGAAGAAGAAGAAGAAGAAGAAGAAGAAGAAGAAGTAGTCACCAGGTGATGGTGCCAGAGAGAACTGGAGCATCCTGGCCTGCGTGCTCTGCCCCCTGCAGAATGCCTATTGGCCAGGCAGCCCCCTAAGCTCTCTATCCCTGTCTTATTGTTTGGTGAGCCCAGCACTGTCAGTATTAAGCCCAGCTAATGTGATCTGGAGGCAGCTGGAGCGGTCTCGATTATTACCATGACACAGCCAACCGAGGGGTGTAATATCATTAAAAATAAATCAGGTGGTTTGGAGATTTGCCGTGGCGGGGGGTTTTCAATGGTATTAGTTTGGAGAAGTGCCATAATTTCATTAGTGAGTTGGGGCCCCGTACAGGATCTGTTGAAACGTTTCCTTTAACGTGTAGTAATTGAATTTGTTCTCACAACAGTCCCTGCTAAATCTAAAATGTAAGAAATTATGATAATAAATTGTCAAATTAAGACACCACATTTTTTTTAATTTGATTTTAGAAAGATCAAGAATCAACAGCGGCCAATGGAAATAATACAGATAAAAAAAAATATATATTCTCAAAAAAAATTTTTTTTGCAAAACATAAGCCGATGATGTTCATTGGAGAAGCGCAGGAAACGCATCCGAATCATCTAAACTTGTCTGGAACCCTATAAGGTAGGCCTATTCAGTTCTTAAGTTATTGATTAAGTTATGCCGTCAGGGCGGCAGGCTGATCAGCTGACCTCGCTGGAGGTGGGGGAGGAGGGGGGAACAATTAATCAGAATATGAACCATGAAGACATTCCAAAAAAACGATTGATAAATCTCCTAACACATCTTTAGAGACAGAAATCTCTGTCTTCTGTTCGATATCTCCGATCTGCTGTCAAAGCGCCAGAAGTGCCGTTGGTCTCGCAGCGAGGGTCTCGTGTTGCTATTGTTCTTACGCTCGCGACACATAAACGGTGATTTCAAGGCCCATTGAGCGCGCGATGGATTGTGCCTGAAATCCATTGAGGGGAAGATAGAGCATCGATTAGTAGTCAAAGTAACCAGTAAATCTATAGCCTAAAAAAATCGTGATTAAACTGAGCTTAATAGTTTAGATAGGATAAATCCTCCTAACGTGAACCAAATATGGGCATTTTGATCTTTCCAAATGAATTAGGCCTATTTTAAGTTTTTTAATGATGTCAAACGATTGAATACCAAGTCACGTGTAGGACTTTGTCAAAGCTCCTGAAACTTAAAATGTAAAAGTTGGAATACGTTATAATTAATATGCATATACGTATCCATTTCCGAATAGCTTTACCTGTAGCTGCAGTTTAGCTGAATAATTTGTAACAGCTAAACATATTATATGGTGTATTCATATATTTTTAGGATTTACCGGGTTAGGCCTACACATTGTTTGAACGGTTAACGGCTATTTAAATAGATCATCAGACGAAGAAAAAAAACACTCAAATAGAAACAATCAACCACAAGTTGGCCAATAGTCTATACGTGGTCGCTGCCCATAAATTGTGTTTTTTCAGATTGTATAACATTGCCCCCTTGTGGTGATTGTTAGAATTATTCTCCCCACCTAGAATGTCCCAACACTATTAAACATCATACATTATTAAATGTAAATAATTCAGGGGCTTTAAAACTCTTATATTCTTAATTTATTTAATTATCAATTCATTATTTTTTAATTACTTATTTATTTATTAATTTGTAAAAAAATAAATTAAAGGTTTTACTTTGTTACTCATAATGTAGGCCTATGTCTGGTCAATTTGAATTGAAACTACATTTATCTCAGTTTATTATTGCTTGTGGATTCTTTGATTTAAAGTGAAATCTGAATGCACACTTCCTCTTATTACAGAATCGATATGCAGATCATTTAAGCTTTGGCTTGTCTATCCGTGTACCAGCCCCAGCTGACAATACTGTCTCAAAAGTTATACTACCAACACATACAGCTTGTCTCCTCCCCTGCTAGACAATTATGCACCCCCACCTTATTTTTTCAGGAATAATTCAAAAGGAAAACAACAAGCTGTAACCCAAATTAACCATTGTCTTTCTACTGGCTCTACGTGGAGAGTATAAATAAGCCCACAGGGCAGGAAAACACAGAGACTCACCAAAACAGAACCGTCCATTATTAGATCAATGGCCAGCAGGGGATGAGACAGGCTGTATGTGTTGGTAGTGTAATGGCCAAGAGGGTAACATGACATGTCAGCTGGGGCTGATTCAAGGAGCTGAGTAGCACATACACATTCACACACTTCTCTTTCTCGCCCACATACGCCTCCATGACCTAAAATAAAATAATTCATGATTCTCACTGGAGCCTATATATAACGCTGCTTACATGCACTCTCTGCCCACTCCTTATTTCAAGTCGATGCTCTTCTGTATTTTCTATCTATGCATTTGGCCTCCAAGCATTTTCGACCACCCTAGGGCATCACACGCAAAAATACACACACACACACACACACACACACACACACACAATCAAAAGACACAAATCCATGCACACCTCGCTTTTTTGCTCTCTCTCTCTCTCTCTCTCTCTCTCTCTCTCTCTCTCTCTTTCTCTCTTTCTCTCTCTCTCTCTCTCTCTCTCTCTCTCTCTCTCTCTCTCTCTCTCTCTCTCTCTCTCTCTCTCTCTCTCTCTCTCTCTCTCTCTCTCTTTCTCCCTCTCTCTTTCTCTCTCTCTCTCTCTCTCTCTCTCCTACCTCCCACCCTTCTCACACTCTCTCTGGGCCCACCCCTCCCTCCCCACCACATGATATGAACATCTGACACACTTTTCTCATAACCTCGGCAGATCTGCTGCTCTCCCTCCTCAACCAGCAAACTACCGCCACCAGCCAGCCAGCACACTCCTATACCACCAGCCATCCAGCCCACCACCACCACCACCGCCAGCCGTCCAGCCCGACCACCAGGCAGCCAGCCAGTCAGCATCTGGTCCAAGCAGGGACACCCACCACAGCAGACGGGTTCCGGGACAGAAGAGAGCATGGCCCCGAAGAGAGAACCCTCCCTAAAGAAGAGCCCTTCCCCTGGGACCCCGCCGCGGCTCGGCCCCCCGTTCCCCTGCCTCCCCGTGAGTCCCGAGCATCCCAGAGCCGCTCCGGAGCAGAGGCCTAGGATGCTGCGCCCGTCCGACTCCCCGTTCGACCCCAGCACCTTGGAGGTGGGTGTCTGGGACCAACTTGGGTGTGGGTCGATTCTCTTTAATCAGGCCTACGGGATACTATTTGTGACGCTATGTTTCCCCACTGTAAATGCTCACTGCAATCGGTAGTCTGTACCTCAGTTATGCTGCTGCTAAGAATACATTTGTATCAACAAAAATAGAGATTGGTTCCGACCACATCGAGAGAGAAGGGTTTTGATTGAACTTTATGTGGGAGCAAGCTCATGCAGTTTGACCGTTCATTTATTTCTGCTGGTGAACTCAAATAAGCTATTATTGTTTAGCCCCTAAAGCTAGAGATCCCAATGTGGGGCAGCAATGATAAAAAGTGTCTTCGTTATTAGGTGGCCTCCTTAGGGAGATGCTTCTCTTCTTCGGTTCTCTGTCTTATCATCAATGTGTTTTAAATTGCAGCATAACTGCCTGTATTCTTGACCCACATTAGGCTCGGCACACTTGCTTTAGCTTTTCTGTAATCATTACCTTTTTTTCATGTAGGCCGATGCTGCTGCAAACACAATGAAGGTGCATGGTCTGACCCTGTGCAGGTTTTTCCGGCAAATGGGTCTGGTAAAATTGCTTACCTAAATAATTTAGAATTGTGTTGAGCTATATGCCACAATTGACCACTTCTGAGACTAAAATTAAATACATAAATACTAATTGTTTGGTCTAATGATCAAATAAGTAGGCTACATGTTGAAAGTATTGGTGAAGTACCGCCAATTACAACAAGGTTGGCAATGATTGAACTAAAACTCTCCCTAAAGAATGTAGCCTATAGCAAGACCGGTCTATAACAGTGATTCCCAACTGGTTCATCGCGACTCACCCATAAGTGGATTGCGAGGTCATTTTAAGTGGGTCGCAGAGCATTTGCCAAACCTTATTCTAAAATCCTCAATATTGGTAAATGAATATTGTTTTTATTTTTGGGTCGTGACTTAAAGACTTATGGCACATGTGGGTGCTGAGGCTAGAGTAGTTGAGAACAACTAGTCTACCATACAGTTCACACATATAGCGTGCCAGCTATGCTGCTGCTGGGGCTGGACTACTCTGAGACGAGCTAGGCGTGTTCAGGTGTGCGGGGGGTGCGCGCTGCGTGCTGCGTGCTGCGTAGTGACGAGAGTATGACGCGTCACCAGGCTGAACTACACTGCATGTTTTCCTGCTGTCACACATTCTTCGCTTTGCCGACATCCCGGACACAGCTCAGACTCAGCCATGGTGGGTTTCTCTTGTGCTCTACTGTTTGCAGATGCGTCACCTGATAATGCTACTGAAGATCAGACCTCAAAGCAACTAATAATCTTTGCAACATCTGAGATGATGAATGTTAAGATGTGGTTTGTTGGCGTTGCAGGCTGACTGCTAGCGGAAGTATAATGAAGTTAGCCTGGTTAGCTGTGTTAGCGAGTACTTCTTTAAAGAAAACTATCAAGTTGTGTTTACTTTCGTCAACGTGGCTAAAGTAGTGATCAGGCCAAATACACATAGCCTAAACCAAACAAGTAATGTAGTAAGTAATGATTGTTTCCATCACTGGGATTACTTTTGAGTTGTGTGGCAAAAGGCTCATTTTCACTGAGCTTCATTTCTTTTTGAACAGTCGGACTTCTCGGAAGATCAAATCATTGGTGAGTCTTAAGTTGTGGCTCTGTAACCCTAACCCTGTCTCTAAGCTTTCCTTGCATGTCCCATCCTTCATCTCCGTACACTGGTCCTGGTCTGCTCTTCGCTCCTGTAGGAACAGCTGAGGTTCTGTTCTTTTCTTTTCCTGCTGCTCAACCCTTTCCACTTCACATTACTTCTTCTTTTCAGATTGAGTTTAACCTGGATCAGATCCACGGTAAGTTCGTGGTACGGGCATAATGGTTTTCCTTATCAGGGGTGTGTCTGCATGTTTGCATCTGTATAAACACGACTCTAGGCATTTTGTCCGTCTAGTTGGCATTGTGCGTGTGTGTGTGTGTGTAGATCATGTTGTAATATGAATTGCATTAAATTGTGTTCACTTATATGTACAAGCCTTCGTGAGAAAAAAAGAGCAGAGTACAAAAGCTTAGATATAACCAGCTCTAGTGTAAACCTAACCTTTTCTAGTATTATAATGCATGCATTCTTAATTATGTGTACTGAAGTTTAACATAAAGTTTGCTTGTTATCTGCCTAGATGATCATCCCTGGGCTTTTCCTTTTTTGGTGTTGAGTACAGTAGTGGAATGATATTGCTTCTCTGGTTTGTTTAATCACTATTGACATACTAGGCTGCATCCAGCCACTCTCCTCCTACTTTCCTCCACTCCTACAATACCAAATAAGGTAGTAGCTGGCTAGAGGGGAAGAGGGACATTCCTGAGAATCGGAACAATTCCACAAACAGGGTTAGGAATAGCCTTCGACTCTTCAACTTAGGGCTTTAACTTAAATGGGAAATCCTTAAATTCTTGCCCAGCAAGTTATTTAAAAAAGTTATGCTTTAGTTATATACTATAATTTGCACATTTTGTTTTCGTTCATTTTTTATTATTTAAAATATGTTTCTGCAGCTGATATATCCTACTGACTTATGTTGAGTTTCTATTTTAATGCCGTCTGTTGACCTACACACCTAAATGGATAATCGATTGAATAATTAGTTTGAGATACCCTTTTTAGCCCAAAATAAAGAGTAACACTATTATTTGTTTGTAAGCAAGCACCAAGGCAAGGATGGCTGTAATTTAAGTTGTATTTAAACTGCCATCATAGTTAGTTAGAAAGTGTTTTAATCTGAATAACTAAAAGGCCATCTATGGTCATGAATGCCTCTTGTACACAGAGGGGATCAGGTGTACAATGTATTCTGTCTGGGTGTTCTTTCTCCTTGACAGGTCGTTTAACCTAGAATATAATAGACCATGGAACCTGGGAGATCATGTTTGCCTGACCTATGGGAGCATTAGCCTAGGATGCAATAAGAGATCAAGTTAACTTTCCTATTGGAGCTCCAGTGCAGGCTACAACGAGAGGTCATGTTAGCTTACCTATTGGAGCTCTAGTGCAGGCTACAACGGTCGGTCCTGCTGGCCTGACCTATGGGTGCTGTGGTGCAGGCTACAATGCAGGCTACCATAATTGGAGTCAACTGATATCTGCAACTCTGGAGTCATCCTTAATATTAAGCCCGTCCAAATTAGTCAATTGATTAACAACCTTTTTGTGGATAATTGTTTGTTGTGCTTTTTAACCCATCCTGTGTCTTAGCCTTTTAACTCCTATAAACCCTATGCACAGATGTCTCTCATTTCCTATTGAGAAGTGTCTATGCTCTACTTTTGCGTCGTCTGTGTATGATCCATGTGCAGAGTTCAAGGAGGCCTTCCTGCTGTTTGACCGGACGGGCGATGGGAAGATCAGCTACTGCCAGTGTGGGGATGTCATGCGGGCGCTGGGGCAGAACCCCGTCAACGCAGAGGTCCTCAAAGTCCTGGGGAACCCCAAGTCAGACGGTGAGTTGGACCCACATTAATAGACTACCATCTTGTCTTGGATTAAATCTCTTTTGGGACCTTCAATGGTTTCTGTGTTAAAAGCTTACAAGTTATTAGCTAGTTTTTATTATATATATATATATATATATATGGAATTACTGCAATTACTTTCAAGTCGTATTCATTTTTATTCTGGACAGTATTCAAGTCATTTTACTACCCTCTTGTTGGGTTATTCAAGTAATGATGTATGATTAAGGAATTCCTGGCTGACTCCCATTTTGGCCCTACAGAGATGAGCCTCAAGATGCTGGACTTTGAGCAGTTCCTCCCCATGCTCCAGGCCATAGCTAAGAATAAGGACCAGGGCTCCTTCGAGGACTTTGTGGAGGGCCTGCGTGTGTTCGATAAGGAGGGCAACGGCACCGTAATGGGAGCTGAGCTCCGTCACGTCCTCACAACGCTAGGTACGCTCTACGTTTCATTCATCAAACTATTGTTAAGAGAGCTGTCCAGCACTTTCAATTAACTCAAACTCTTGATAAGATTGCGTCTATTCCTTTCAACTAACCCCTGAATCTGTGATTACACCAAAAGCAAAGAGAATTTATATATATGTATGTATATATATTATATCTATACTTTTATTTTATTTTATTTTTTCATCTGAATTGTAATATTGAATATCTTCGCAAAAATCGGTTTAACTTTGCACTCCTCGGGAAGCAACAAACCCAGTTAAATCGGTGAATGGGGAACTTTGTAGACGTGTCTTCTCATTGTCATTGTTCAGTGAACGCTGAAATTATAGGCTGGAGGCGGTGAGCTACGTTCAGACAGGTTCTGTGTGCGGAAATTAAACGTGAGCTTTCAAGCTGTCAGGTTGTCAGGTTCCCAGGCTCAATTTGTAGTGCAATGCTTCCAAACCTGGCAACCTACTAGGACACGGCAGACCAGCAGAGGCCACTGCTGTTCACCTTTTGTTTTACCTCTAGAGACCTTTAGAGCCCTCTCCCCTTTCATTCTGCAACGTTTTTGTTGATATTATGCTACATTTATTTCATATTGCTAATTTATTTAACAATGACACATTTCCGGACCAAAGCAGTTGCGATTTCTCGGGTTGATCGACTAAAGGTATGTGCCTGAAGTGACGTTAACTTCTAGGTCCTCTTCCACACAAGGACCTCTTCATCCATGTCAATATCTTGAAGAGCACATAGTCAACCCGAGTACCTCTAAAAAGGATTAGGGGCATAATAATATCGGCTCATGATGTATGTTGATCATGTTGCTTGTCCCACTTTATGTTCAGCCATTTTTATTTATTTATTTATCGAATATTGACTCCCAATTGCATTTCATAATTCTTATTATATTTAACCTCCAAAACACGTACCGACCATCTGTATTCCCTCAGCATTGTGTTGTGCTCCTGGTGTATTGATGTAGTCGGGTGGTAGGGTCCACAGTTACCAGGGTGACGTATCAAAACATTAGCTTGGCCGCTAGACTATTCCACTCCGGGCATGGTTAAAAGACAGTTCATTGAGGCCCTGACTGCGGGGGAACAGAATACAGATCAGGTTTCCACGTGGTCCCGTTGAGGGGGATCAAGGCAGAGATCGTGTCCACTCGCTCTGACATGAACCGGTCTCCTCCCTTCAGGAGAGAAGATGACGGAGGACGAGGTGGAGACACTGCTGGCCGGCCATGAGGACGCAAACGGCTGCATCAATTATGAAGGTGAGGAGCAAAACAACCTGACATGATGATGCCATTACGCTGACAGACGGCTGTCATTCTACACCGGGAAGCCTCGGCTCTTTGTCCGACCACATTAAGAGGTGCTCCGTCCTGCCACTCCTTTGTGCAGTCCATAAACGTGTATGGATACTAGTTGGTGTCCATTTATATATTTAAATACATCCTCTTGAAAGTCATTACCCCCCACCGCCCCCAATTCGGCTTTCCTTACAATCACTGTTTGCAGCAAATATAGCTAATGTAATCCCTCCTCATCAATGAGTGGCTGACCTTAATGTTCGTATACAAGTGACGCTGACCATACTGTGTAATAGTTTTTCCTACAGAGGGGCCTCACCTGAGGCACGCTACTGCGTCTGTTTTCACTCAGAGCACCCTCCAGGCTTTCCTGCTTCTTTAGTCACTGTGAATGTTTTTTTAAAGTTCAATTTGAAAATGTGAATGGAAACACGCCTTCTGTTTCTGTCTCTCTCCTATGCATCTCTCGCTTCCTATATGCAGCACCTCCTCCCTGATAACCAGAAGTGTGTGTGGGGGGGGGGGTTGGACCGAGCTCCCTCCAGATGCTGTATTTGACCTCACCTGTGTGTGAGGAGATGTGATTTTAACTTCTCTCTCCCTCTCCCTCTGCAGAACTGGTCAGGATGGTGATGAACGGGTGAACTGGTCAACACGGTCATGAACGGCTGAAGAGAATTCCTGTTTGTCACCCTCACGTTTTCTACCATCATATATATATTTTGTTGCAGTTGCCTTCCATTTAATGCTCACTATTCTTTTTTAAGAAGTGCCTTACATTCCCCTTGTTAAGACCCCAGATTACCCTTTTATCTATTGCTGCCTCGCCCATTCCTATATGTGACCAACATGCATGTATTGGAAGATAATATATATATATTGACATTCCTAAAGGCAGCGCGCAGACTACCTGTCTTTGGACAAACATTTGAATTTGATTATCGATGGCGTGTCTGTGTTGGTTCAGATTTTACATAAGGATAACGCTTGTTAGCAATTACTCCTATTATCGGACTAGACTTACTGTGGTGAAAGGTATTTCATCCATTTTCATGTCAGAGCTATGCAGTAGTTTAAAGTTGAAAAGCCATACAATCACTTGGGGAAATATGACAACTCCACAGTTGTACATGTCCTAGTTCCCTTTATTCCATTGCTGCATTGAATTAAAAAAAACAAATCTCAAACATTTGCTTATTTTCTTCTTTTTTTCTCATCTTTTATATCACATGAGGTAAAAGGAATTGACTTTAGAGCTTTTGATCGTTAATTAGACCTAATAGTATGACTTCTACACAAACAAAACCTAGTAGAAATGCATGCTGCATGCAGCTAACCAAATATACTTATTCTATCGCACATTGATTTATCCAGGAATCTTTTTTTTCTTGTTTTAAATATAAATTGTCAATCAATAACTTTATTTTTAAAGTGCTAGAAGGGCCTAGAATCAGCCTGGGGACAATGCGTTTGTTGAATCGATTTAGTACCTTAACAATGACAGTAGAGGGCTCCCTTGCTTATAAAGTTGACTGGTCAAGGCTTGCCTGATGCTAGTTTCCATGGTGCTTCATCTGAGACTTTATGCCAAAATATGATTAATTTTAATTGACCGTTTTTTTAAACGGAGCTTCTTTCACTACAAAAAGTATGCATATACTTATATCAATGTCTGTGGTGGTTCCATAGTTAGTTGTAGTAAATTAAGTTATAAGTCAGAAGTAGTCAAATCAATGCCTGTTTGGCAATAGTAAACAATAAGCAGTGCAACTCTTTGTTTAGTTTTCTATTTAAACAATCTCTGTTTTAATAGAATAATAAATTCAAAATTCAAATTTACACAAATCCAGGTGAAGATAACCTTGCAAGAATGGACATTGTCGGTCATAATTATTTCCAGCTGACTGGTCCATTTTGGGTTGAGGTGAGTTGGTGGGAGAGAGCCGGGGATGTGGGCAGCAGAATGCTATTTGGTGGCTCCCTGACCTTTTCTTCATTCTCCTCAAGCAGACACAACTATTTCCCCTCATTAGGCAGTGGCGCTGGTGGAGTGTGAATCCTGTATGTATGTGAGGCGAGCTTCAGGAGGGTGATCATAGTCCAGCCATGAATAGGTTGCCTGCTAATTACTCCGTGTGCGTGTGCGCTCGTGTGTATGCGTGTGCGTGCGTTTGTGTGTTTGCGATGGTGGAAGTCATGTCTATTGATTATTTTAATCCGTCTATTTGTGAGTCTGTGATCCTCATGCCTCTGCATTCGACAGGGGAATCACTAATGGGTCTCGCGCAGCCTTCCTCAGACCTCTCCTCCCCATCCAATTACCTTTCAGCAGGAATCCGACAGGGAGGGCTGGCTGGGGGAGGGGGAGGGGGTGGGGGGCAGAGGGGGGGGGGGGGTGCAGCTCATTCAACCCACGGCCCGTCGAAAGGAACACATTTTTAACAGAACCTCTAAGACCAGAATGCCATTTCCCCTTACCTCTAATTAAACACTTGAGTGTTTCGTTCTGAATCTATATCTTTAACATGGACATGAAGGGGCAGACCCAGCGGCTCCATGAGCTTCACAATAAAATATCTGTTGCAAATTTAAGTAGTGTAATGTACACCCAAACAGGAGTTACTGCACTATGTCATATCATAAATATATACAAATTGTATGCATCATTTTATTTTATTTTCCAGCCACATTACATCCTATTAATTCATTCCATATTTTGTCAACATACTAATTCTTACAATAATCCTTTATCCATACATTCTATAAATCCAATTGTATTGTGTTCTTTGCTTACATATACTGATGTGATCTATAAAAAAAGGTTGTTTATATTAGCTCATCCCTTTTGCATTTAGTTTTTTGGAAAGATTCATATATATAATGTATGTATATATTTTACATATATATATATACATATATTATATATATATACATACAAAC
>NC_079412.1:15658013-15668013 GCF_026213295.1 Gadus chalcogrammus
ACAGGTACGCACGCACGCACACGCACACACAAACACACACACACACACACACACACACTCAGACACAAACACCACACACATACACACATACAAACACACACACGCACGCACAGGTGAACACACAGACACACAAACACAAACACCACACACACACACACACATGTAATGATGGGGGAAAAGGAAGAAACTCATGAGCAGCTCTTGAATTAGATGCTGCTGCAAATGTCACTGAGAATTTATAGCAATATATATTCTTTATAAATTCATACAGATTTATGTATATATCTGCATACATATGAAAGGAGCCATAGCCAACCTAGCTTGTTGCTATAATTGCACTCTTGATCTCCGTCAGAGATTAGCAGCCCTTAACGGACGAGTCGTTCCAGGCCTGCTGGTAAGGCGGTCCAAATGCCGGATGAACAGACAGATAGTCGCTCTGACCTCTGACCCCAGCGGGCTGGAATTGAATCCTGTGTTTTCTATCGACCGGCACCCCGGCAGCGGACGCCCGGGATAGTACATGGAGATTTGATTGGTTGTGGGGATAAGCGCTCACACCGGGGACAACATGTTGTCTATTGGAAAACCCGCTCGGGCTACAAACAGCACCACTATCCTTGCCGTCTATTGACCTGTTGCCTATGATCTATGACAGCTCAATATGCATAATATTGAGCAGCCAGAGTCAGACGCTTCCGCATTTGCATGCTGCAGGAGTTCTACTTATTGACTCGGCAGCAGTGGATCTTTACTTGTTTGGTTGCACATTTAATTGGGTTTACTCATCCAGACATTGAAATAAACCAGATTGAAATATGATAGTGGGAAGGAGAGAGCCTTCTATGCTACATATACGAAATATAAGTTTTATAATTATAAGGAACACAGCTTTTACATCATCTTGTGTTTTTATGCCGAATAATGTGCATAACAATGCACACATTGTTTTGAATAGCATCAAATGAAGAGTGAATTGTACTTGACATTCATATAATTGACCAGATTCAAAGCTTAATCCTTGCTCCAGTGGTATGGATATACAGTATATATATATATTCAGTGCTCAGATGCAGTTGCCAACTGGTCAAAATGGATACTAGCATGTTGTTTATGTTTTGATGTTTCAGTAAAGGAGAGAAATACTGCAATATGAGAGGAGAGTTTATACACTTTAGGAGAGGACACTCTATACCCCACACATATATATTTTTATTTAACATTACTACGTTTATTATTATTGTTCATTATCAAAGACCTATGTAGGATGCCACAATAATTATGTCTGTACTGACTCCAATTATCAGACATAACACAGCTGTAGCCTCCTCTCTTTCGCCTATGTCCATCCGTCTGTCCTCACTAGGTGCACTCCCTGTCCATCTTTCCATCTGCAATAGGTGCATTCTCTGTCCATCTGTCCATCCTCACTAGGTGCAGACGAGCCATGTGTAACTCCATGACAGCAATGAGAATATGATTTGCGACTCTGGCTGCCGCCACGTCGCCCCCATCACTCTGGTGTTGTTTTCCCCACCCAAACTCTACCCCAATTTATAAACAGTCCATTTTACACCAACGCAATTTCATTTTCTTTTCACCTCCTCCTTTGCCCCTCGTGCACTTAAATGTACACTTTTCTGCTCAATTCCGAGCACACTTTCCTGCTCAATTCCCTGTACACTTTCCTATTAAATTCCATTTGCACTTTCCTGTTCAATTCCATGTCCCCTTTCCTCTACACTTCCATGTACACTTAAATGTACACTTCGATGCACACTTCCCTGTACACATATTGTACACTTCCGTGTACACTTCCCTTACACTATAACTACTGCTATTTGTATGTTAGATATTCAGCTGCTCTTTTGTTTCCTGCTCCCACCGTATATCTGTAGGTCTGCTCAGATTGCATGCAGGTCACGGATGCCACACCGGACATGCTGCGTGCTGCAGGCCAGCGGTTAAGCGCGTCCCTGTCCACTCTAAACCAGATTGATTAAGGGAGCGGAGCGGTCTATCTCCTGGGACAACACAGAGCCCTACTAGCAGCACACCCCGCCATACCCCAGACCATCGCCGAGGCTCCACTGCAGCCGCACAACTATTTCATTAGAGCTCCAATACTGGGGGAGGGGGGATCTATGTTACAACTGTAAAGTGTGTGAGTGTGTGTGTTAGTGTATGTTTGTGTGTGTGTGTGTGTGTGTGTGTGTGTGTGTGTGTGTGTGTGTGTGTGTGTGTGTGTGTGTGTGTGTGTGTGTGTGTGTGTGTGTGTGTGTCTGCTGTGTGTGTGCATGTCTGTGTGTGTGTCTGCTGTGTGTGTGGGGGTATGTGTGGGTGTGAAATTGTGTTAAAACAAGTTTTTATGATTCAAAACATCCCAACTGCAACGGAATGATTTTAAGCAAGCAGATTATACCAGACTTGAATTAACTCGTGCTCAGATTTTCAGCAGTCAATATGTATAAAATATACCGAAAAAATCAATCACAAAAAAATGGGCTGAATATGAAATAAATAATTAGGATGCTACACAAAATACAGCTTTTTGTAAACAAAGCTTTAGTTCAAAATAAAGAATGCTCATGCTATGAAACTACACCCCAATTGTATCCTTCCTCAAATATTGCCGCTATAATATATACATATATATACAAAGGTCGTATTGTTATTCAGCCTGACATGTCTAGTGACAGCCATTATACCATTTGCATCCAGTGATGCTTCTGTGGTGACTTCTTATTGACACCCAGCATATGTCAGGCTTCTCATTATTGTGGCTCGACACACAGAGTGATTCCCTCCTCCGGGCCGACTTCAATACCCAGCGTCTGCCCCCTTCTCAGGATACCGGCAGGCGGCAGCCCTCTTTTTGATCACTATATAATACTAAAGCCTCCTTACAACCCTGTTTATCCGCTTCAATTAACCTTCAAGTGCAACTCATTGGCCTGAAATAAGCCAACGTCATTCTCCAGCATATGACAAGCTGATCAGGAACAAGTGAGTGGACCGTGACGGCTCAAAGTCATATTTTTTTACCAGAGCTTGAAATCCCTCATTTGCTAAATCAGCTGGATGATGAAGATGCAAGAGGGAGCGATCGCCGTAGAGAGTGGAATATAGAAGATGTGAAGACGCTGCAGAAGGGGATTCAAAGAACGGTGGTCAGTTCTACGCTGCTCAACACCAGCTAGCACGAGGCTGTCGTGGATACCGGCTCGGCCCAGTTCTGGGGGGCAGTGGACCGGCAGCGGACGGGAAGGGGAGGCAGAGGGAGGAGAGGGTTGGGGGCCGAGGGATCCAGGAGATGCTGGCGGGGCCGACAAGGGGGGGGGGGGGGGGGGGTAGAGGCTAGTGGTTCCAGTCTGGCTCTAGGGTCTCTGGCTCTCTTTCATTACAGGGTCAGACCAAAAGATAGACCGAAAGAAAGAGAATAAACAACAACAAGGGCAAGGGTGTTGGAGCGAGATTGAGAGGGCGGGGCCGCGGACCAATGGAGAGGGGTGGGGGGGGGGGGGGGGGGGAGGGTGTATATGAAGTCTTGTTTTATCCGCCGCGGCGCGCTCCACTGGTGATAAAGCTGACAGGACTCATTCGCTGTGATATACTGACCCCTTAGAGCGGAGACAATAGAAGAGTAGCCGTTAAACGTACCTAAGGGAACCCTGCACGTAGTGGGCAAGCCTTGTGTGGGGGGGGGGGGGGGGGGATATAATATTTATTGAATAGTTTTTCCTTCCCCCTCGGGGGAGGGCGGGGGGGGGGGGGGGGGGTATGGGGATGACATGAAGACAAGCCACCGTGCCAGAAGTTTCCCTCCATTCACGACTGGCACTCTGCGCTACGAGCCGTAAGCCAGCGAGCGCTAACCGATGTGGCTCTGTACACATGGAGCACCCAGGGAATCACAGGCCCCCAACCACTGGGTGCTATCGGCAAGCAGCTCGACAACAATTGAATTTCTATGAGTTATAAATGAAGATCCAACCCTACTGAGTGCAGCCAATAGGTATCAAGACCTTTCCTCTTGCTCGCTGTACAACGGGCTAATTATATGTAATCTCCAGCGAACCCGTCTCTCTGTGCTGGTGAGGCTAATACCGATACTGGTCATTACAGCCAGCGATGACATTTTAACACAGCTGTGTGAAATAGCGTGACCTTTAAGGGATCTATTAAAAGAGGCTGACAGGTGAAAAACCAAGAAAGACATAAAGGCACTAAGCTCAAATAATTGATATTATTTAACTTTTGCACTTTATACTTGGAATATCAAATATTAAGTTAAGCCCCGGGGGGTGATTAATTAGTTTGATGAACAGCACAAGACACATTAATGATGGAAAGGGTAGATGTTGCTGCTCTTTGACAAATTAATACGATAAGCTTTCCTCTCATTTGACATCGGTAGAGACATGAATTGAGTTAATAACATTTGTAACTACAACTGAATGTTAAGTAGCATTTGGGCCATAAATGTACTGAGGATTCAGGATTCAAGCGACGTAACAGAAGAAATGTGACATTAGGAGCATCCAGACAACCGCAAAACTTTGTGTTGTTTGAGTTTTATGTTAATTATTATCAAATCATTTGGGTCTATGAACCTTTTATGATTCAGCTATTCAGCTAATAAGTTCACAATTACAATCATACCAATTCATGTGTTGATAATAAAAAGCATATATTTATCCTCAAAAACAAGGCAACAAGGTGACGCTTGGACACAATATAAATGTGGTCTTTATTAAAAGGGTAGATTACTGAGACTACAGTCTGGTGTATGTATGTGTGTACCTGCATGTCAACTTAACCTATTTTATTCAATTTCTTCAGATTAAGACCTGTTATGTAAAGTCACACGCATTTAAAAAAGTTGCTCAGTGAATGTATACAATGACATAGGTGAGGAACTATGGGGTCATTTAGGTATGTCTTAGAGTTCAAATAAAAATATCGACCTCTTTCCCCGTTACTCAATAACAGGACATATATCTCAGCGTGACAGTGTGACTAATGTGTCGATTTGGCACAAAACAGGGCTCAGGGTTAGGGTTAGGATCAGGGTGTCGTCAGGATTATCTCTTTAGATAAATAAACAGAACACGGACGCGACCCAAGGGCCGCTCTCCTTCCAATCACAGAGCGCCCCGTCGCCGTAAACCTCTAGTCATCCCTCAATTATCTGGGAGTGTAGGGTGGAGGTGTACCCCAGAGTGGGGCTTTGGTGGGAGCTGCTGGGGTAATGGATCCACAGGAGTCTGACACCGTGCATTCTCCGGCAGCGGGTCCGTCCCTTGGAGCCCTGAGTCCTCTCTGTGTTACACCACGCCCAGGGTTTGGTCTGCTGTTAGGTAGGGACGGTGTTCTAGGTTTGGTTTGCTTTTGCTCCATGTCTAAAGGGGATCGTGTTGTGTTGTGAACGGGGAGTAATCGAAAGCAGATAGAGGTAATTATGGGTTAATGAGGTCACACCCACAATGCAGTTTGTTCTGGAGGCACACCACCCAACATGGCCCTTGAGTGAAGAGGAAGAGAGCGAGAGCACAGGGAACAGCCAGACTTGGAGCTCTGTTGAAGTTAAAGGCCTTGTGCGAAGACGAGAAAATTGAGATGGACCTCTTGGAGTTTCTGTTTTTAATAACATTGGATTACCTTTTTGGGATTTATGTGGGGGCAGTACATTTAATACCTTATTGTGAGTTTCCAACGTGTACTACTTGGCTAGAAGTCTTCATCTTGGAACTGTGCTGGGGCTAGGGACTGTGGAATTGAAAATTGTGTATTTCATTCTTTCCCTATGTCTGTATATTGTAATTTCAACAGTTTGTTTATTTATTGTCTATAGCATACCCTCCACAGATTTGCGATAGTGGTTGACTTTAAATCGGTTGATCACTGTAATCACTGTCTCTATGGGTTTTCCCATCACGTTTTCACAACTTCTGACATTTACACTGTTAGGGTGCACTCACACTAGGCCATCTGGCCGTGGCCGTTGGCCGTTTTCACACCTAACCCTGCTCAACTGGCCCCATGTTCTCTGGCCTGCATTCACACTAGGCCATCTGGCCGTGGCCGTTGGCCGTCGCAACTGTGGCCTGGCCACGGTAGGCTCTTGTACATACGTAATCACGTCGTAACACGTCATCACCAAGCGTCCGCTGCATGGACCATAATAATATAATATTTGTCCCGACACTGGGCCATTGTTCGGTGGTGTCCTCGACTTTGCATATGGTCGCGGATTCTCCCAAATACATCGGAATTCTTGTGGGTCTTCTCCAACTGTGCCTGAATAGCATCGTCTGCCCAAATGGCTAACAGACACTCGACTTCTCTATGGGACCAACGTGAACCAACAGTTGAACCGCTTGACGCCATGTTTACCGTCTAATGGGAAAGAAGGCTCGTCGTCTTCATTATGTCCATGGTCGTCGCATGGACTATACGTCATCCAGCTCAGGTTGCGTAGCCGTGCGTGTGCGCGTGTCGGCTCATTAGCATCTGTACCGTGGCGGCCCGTACCGTAGCAGCACACCTCTCCCAAGTGGCCAAGTTGGCCAGACTGGCCAGACTCACACTGGCAGATTTGAGCACGGTTAGGTGTGAAAACGGCTACGGCCACGGCCAGATGGCCTAGAGTGAGCGCACCCTGAGTGTACTTTATACACTAACAGTTGAAGTGGTCAAATAGACAGTTTTAGAATTCACAAATACCCAGGTTTTGGAACACGTCTGTGCTGTTTAGGCAACCCAGATTGAGTACTGGCATCTCATGCCATCTCATTCCCACAATGTGATTTGGTTTACAGGCCTATGTACTTTACACTTGTTCACGTGAGCTCAGCGCGCACACACACACACACACACACACACACACACACACACACACACACACACACACACACACACACACACACACACACGGCCCCCTCTCCCAGACGTCGGCGAGCGCTGAAGCGTCCCACCAGCCCCAGCAGCCAGGCCTGGCCGGCTCGTCTCTGGTTAGCCTTAATCACTCGTCTCTCTCATGACATTTGGCATGGCCGTCTGTTCGGCCCTCCTCTGGCCACTGGCCCGTCCCGTCGCCCCCGACCTTCGCAGGCAGGCCTCCCTGTTGCCTCGTCCGCGCGGGCTCCACTGTCTCCCCGTCTCTATTAAGTCATCCATCTCCCTTCCCCCTGCACCCCTTGATCTCTCTGTCAACTCGTCTTCGTTTGCTCACCCTCTGACTGCCATTCACTACGGCGCGCGCCTCGACTCGACGGGGCCTTCTCCTGCGCTTCTATCATCGTTAAATGAGGCTGCTGGACTCAACACCGTGTTAATGCTGTCGTTGTCTGTTCCCGCTCTATTTCCAGCTCCACCACTCTATGCTATAGTAAGTAGGCTATAGAAAAGTTTGGCATGTGACCCTGGCTTTGGCAATATAGTAGTCACACGAACTGTGATGACTTTTGTCGCATTAATGTGCAGCCAGCTTATCCTCCCCCTCCTCCTTTTCCCCCGCCACCAAACAAAAATCCCGACTTTAGCACCTTGGGCGCAACACGCTGTTTGATACTGCAGACAGAACACGACCTGTCAGCCGGCTGGTGTTGGTTTAGTAAACACCTAGCGTTGACTGACAGTCGTACGGCCGCAGGCGAAGCAACCGCCCGCCCCAGGGCTTCCAGCATAACGGCACACATGATCAAGCGCTCTGCAGCATTTCATTTGCAACCCTGCTTCTTAGCTGCGAATGTATCCTGCTCGTCTTAAAAACTTTGCCTCGGATCTGATGAGTCAAGAGTGGACGGGAGGTTCTTCAAAAGGGCATCAGACGCTCCCTGGGAGAGGAGGGGATAATTGAACGGAGTGAAAAAAGATAATCAATGGAGAATGCAGGAACACGTTGCAGACGAAGGGTCAGAGATAGAGAGGGGGATTTATACATTATTTAGGAGGCGCAGATGAGAATAAGGGGTGTGGAGTAGGCAGCGTATACACTGAGGAGGGGTGGAGGAGTGGAAGCGCCTTGAGATAGCTTGATCTGAATCACGCAATATTGAATGAAGGTTTTTGTTTTATTATGTTGGTACTTAGGAATGATGTCATATATATATATACATATATGTCATAATCTATAAGAGCCACGTTAAGACTACCTTATCTAGTGCTCATGCAATGACTAAATCAAAGCCTAGACCAGCTTGTTGCACAAGCTACATCCAGTCTCTTCCTCGTCTGTTTATTAAACATGTCTGGGATCTGTGTGGAGGGGGGCGGATTAGCATTCCAAGTCCTTGATGAATGAATGTTAAGAAAAAGGTAGAGAATGTTTCCTGGACTTTCTGGAGTCGGCTGAAATCCTTGTGATGTATTTCCCACCTCCCCCTCACCCTCTGTCTCCCCCCCCAAACCCCCACCCTCCCCCCTCCCATCAGCCCCTCTGTCTTTAATTAGTGTCTGGGGAATGAGGGAGTGGATGAGTGGACTGTCAATTTTCTGCATTCATTATTTATTTACCCGAGGTGTAAACTGAGTGTAGGGCTGACAGACACTGGCTGCTCCCCTGCTCCTGTGTTTAGGCGATCATCAAGCGCTGTGTGTGATAGTTGCTAATTAGACGGCAGCCTTGGGATTCGCCACTTGTCATTTATCCTCTTTTTACTTATGGGAATGCAAATATTTGTAGCAGTGATTTTTTTCTCTTTGGTGTAACGCATAAACATGAATTTGCCTTAATGAGGAGGAAGAGGGGGATATTGCTGCTTCATTCTCGGGCTGTCAGTTTGCCACTGACTAAGTTGAGAGTGCTGTGAATGCGAAGCTGGACGTTTGGAAGCTGAATGTGAGTCAATGTTACAATGGGGATGGTAAACACTGAGAAGAAACCTGAAGTCTGTTTCCGCTTTGTGTGTGTGTGTGTGTGTGTGTGTGTGTGTGTGTGTGTGTGTGTGTGTGTGTGTGTGTGTGTGTGTGTGTGTGTGTGTGTGTGTGTGTGTGTTTGTGTGTGTGTGTGTGTGTGTGTGTGTGTGTGTGTGTGTGTGTGTGTGTGTGTGTGTGTGTGTGTGTGTGTGTTTATTTGTGTGTGTGTGTCTGTCTGTGTGTGTGTTTGTGCGTGTGAGTGTGCGTGTGCGTGTGCTGGCGTGCATGCATGTGCGTGCAAATGCATATCTATAGACTCTCCCCCCCCCCTAAACACACAGCATCCACCTTGTCGATACACACACACACACACACACGTGTTTACCTGTCCGTTCTTCTTGAGGTCGGCCCACATGCTGGTGCCGTCGCCCCCCCTCATCAGCACGTGGTAGGTGAAGTAGTACACCCCTGGCAGCGGGCAGGTGAACTTCCCCGTGCTGGGCTCGTAGTAGTTCCCCACGTTGGTCACCACATCGTCAAACTTCAGCACCTCCGTGCCCTCGTGCTGCTTGCGTAGCCCGGCGTAGAAGGCGATCTTTGGACTGTACAGAGACGCGGTGTAGCCCCCGGGGCCCGGGCCCGGAGGCCCCTGGGGCCCCGGTTTACCCGGCTCTCCGGGGGGTCCTTGGGATCCCGCCGGGCCGGGGCTCCCCGGCGGGCCCCGGAGGCC
Source organism: Gadus chalcogrammus (assembly GCF_026213295.1). Taxonomy (NCBI): domain Eukaryota; kingdom Metazoa; phylum Chordata; class Actinopteri; order Gadiformes; family Gadidae; genus Gadus; species Gadus chalcogrammus. Next base: position 15,667,603 of record NC_079412.1, read on the forward strand.
GCTCCTGGACCGCCGGCCGGAGGAGAAGTCCTGAGGGGGGGGCGACACCGCCGCCAGCTCCTGGCCCGCCAGAGAGGTCGGGTAGTGGTCGCACACCGTCTTACAGCTCCCCCGCATTTCAAAGTGGCTGCCGGCTCCGCCCCCCTTGGTGGTGTGGACCAACAGGGGGATGGCCACCAGCAGTACCAGCACCATGGCCACGCCCACCGCAGCGCCGATGACACGCTTCCTGCGACTGAGCCGGGAGGTGGCCAGCGTCAGGAAGTCCTCCTCTCCCCCCTTGGCGGGGACGGGGCCGGCCAGGATGGCGCCTCTCAGAGCAGCGCTGGGTGAAGTGGGGTGGAGGGAGGGTCGGAGGGCGCAGCACCCAACACCGTCACACCGAACACAGCAGGAAAAGACCGGTCCACA